>NC_062967.1:23621719-23669395 GCF_023119035.1 Salvia hispanica | reverse complement strand
TAGACCTTAGAGTGAAGTATATGATGATTGACACTATTGGTGAGCGGGAACAAGATTGGAAATGTATTACCTAAAAGAAGCAGCAAGGAAATATCCAAAGGCTAAGAGCAAAGAATTGCAGCGCATTAATGTCAGTTGGAAACAAACCATGAGTCATTGAATATCTTGACGACAACATCAAAACATTATCGAGAATGTAGCAACAACATGGAGATAGATGTGGAAAAATGATTGTAAACTTCAAGCGTTCATGACCATTTGTATGAAACTGATATAGTTCATAATATGTGTCATTTAGTTCAATATAAAGCTCATCATTTTCAATTAAATTCAATATTATGTTAGACTATATACTTCCTGTAGAGCATATTTGCATCACTATAAAACATATTTACTTCACTGTAATTCACTGTAAAATTATTATACTTCACTATAAGCATATAATAGTTCATTATATGCACAATATACTTCATTGTAGTGAAAAAAATAGTAAACTATAAGGCATGTTCAATTTACTTCACTTTATGCACAATATACTTCACTATATGCACAATATACTTCACTTTATGTCCAATCTATTTAGTTCACGTATGAATACTTGTTAATTATTTAACAAAATATAGTTCACAACTTAAAATTGTAATCTGATAAGTTTTGGTATGAAGTGAACAACTATAGTAGTGAACTAAAACAAGTACGCAGTGAACTATACATATGTAAGAAGTGAACAAAAAACAAATTTTGCAACAAAATAAAACTCACGTACATAACATGTACGCATTGAACTAAAAACCAGTAAAAAGTGAATTAAAAATAAGCTGACAATAAAATAAAACTCACGTTTAGTGGACTAAAATATGTACACAGTGAACTAAAAATAAGTAAGAAGTGAACTAAAAATATGATGTTTAATATTTCAGCGAAGAATATAATTTACAGTGTACAATTTTTTCATTTCAGTGAAGTATATTGAGCATATAGTGATGTATATTGTGTTTATAGTGAAGTATATTCTGCATCCCTTATAATGTACCCTTTTTTCATTTCAGTGAAGTATATTTTTTATATAGTGATGTATATTATGATTATAGTGAAGTATATTTTGCATGCCTTATAATGTACCGTTTTTTCATTTCAGTGAAGTATATTGTTCATATAGTGAAGTATATTCTCATATAGTGAAGTATATTCCTAAACCCTGAACAATGCACCCAAACTTTTATCTCTCTCTCTCACAACAGCAACGCCTCTTTTCTTTTTCGCCTGGTCGCGGAGGACCACCGCCGTCACCGGCATGTGGCGATGCGGGCGTCTCCCTCCTCTTTCCCCGACTGCCCTCTCTCTCACTCTATCACTATTTCTCTCTCGACCTCAACGCAGGCCTAGTCGACACCGTCACTGTCGTCGGTGAGCGGAAGCGCACGGTGTTGGTCTCCTGCCTCATTGCGAATCAGGGACGAAGCTTGGCTGTGGCATTTGAGCCAGCCGCCGGTACGCCATCCTGTCCTTCTTGCTTCGGCCATTGGATGATGCCCGCCGTCAGTCCCGACTCCAGACGTCGCGATTCGACCGGGAAGTGACGTCGCGATCAAACGTGAACGAATTTGGACAGGAAGCTGAATTTGGTTTAGAAATCACGCAACACAATTCACGTTAATTTTGCGAACAAATTTGGTGAAGATTGGAAGAAATCGGCGCTTGAATTCTGGAGGAATCTACGCTTGAATTTTGGAAGAAATTGCACTTTGAATTTGGGAGAAATCGTTGCTTGAGTTTGAGATGTTGACATTCAATTTTCAAAAATGTCCTTGGGCTATTATTTTTAACAAAAATCTGAAAATTTGTTTAACCTTTAAGATTAAATTGGAGTATCAAGATGTGTGGCTGAGATTTATTCTCTAGTTATACACTTAAAATTAGTTAGACCTTGATCACTCCTCATATATTATATATATATTTAACACAAATTTTTGAAACAATACAAGTTTTAATGCAATAATTGGTAAAGTAAGAGAAAGATAATAAAGAAAATATCTCATTAAGAGAATGAATTCTACCTCATTAAGAAAAATTTATTTCCTTAAATAGAAAGTTTCTAATTTTAAAAGACGACCAAAATGAAAAGAGCTTTTAGTATTTTTAAAGTACGAAGATAGTGCTATATGGTTTCACTTTTTTTTAGGAGTATATATTTATTACACATTGTAGTTGAATTCAATAATAATTTATAATGTGTGATATTATAAACAGTCCACAAGATATTATCAATTTGTTCATGAAACAATAACATAATTTAATATTATTAAAACTTGTTTTATATTCCAAAGAGTAAAGGCCAAAAGTGGTCCCTAACATATGACCGTTTTATCAATTTGGTCCTAAACATTATCTTTTTGATTATTTGGTCCCTCACAAATGAACTCGGACCCGAATCGATCCTCAATTAACAGAACCGTCTAAAATAGACGGTCAACGTCCGATTTTGACCAAATTAAAAATAACACAACAAATTTAGCGACGGAACTAATTCGTCACTAATTGGGAGAAACTGAGCACAACACAACAGTAGTTTTGGGTAGTGTTCAAGCCAGGCCCGTCAGTCTTTTACGAAAATAATCCATGCAATAAAACTTAGGTGATAGGTGGATTACATGGCCCAATCCACCTTGAACCCATCAATAAAAAAGTTCCTACATGGTGTAACAAATAAATTAGTAAATAGATTATGTTTTTTCATTCTCTTAGATTGTAATGTATTATTATGATTAAAATAATAAATTTTTATTTGTATACTAGTGTATATATTTCGATTGATCTTTTATTGACTTAATTAATTCTCAATTCAATTATTCAATTGTGGTCTTCGATTTAATTTTATAATTGAAGATTTAAATTGATTTTATATCAATTAATGATTAGGAATATTAATAAATTTTAGATTTAACTAAATAGTTTAACATTTGATTATTTGGATTCCTACGTAGTGGAATAATTAGTTATTTCAATTGATCTTAAATTCATTTGAATAATTAAATTTTAAAACTATTGTTGGAGTATTAATTACTAGTATTATAAAATATTATGACTATCACATGCACTGTATATATTATTTGTTATATATATAAAATATAATTAAAAATATCTTAATTAGAAAAAAAAAATTCAATCTTAAACTTATATTGAAAAAATAAAAATATATAAATAACAGTACACTAATTTATTCAAACATATTTGTAGATATTACTAGTTTATTTTTGTCGAATAAATTCAGTTTTAGTTTTTCTTGGGCCATGAGGTGTTTTGGCTGTTTAATTTTTGTACATCTCTATATATTGTGTAACAACTTAATAATCATACAAACTATTCTTAATAACATAATACTCACAAAAGCATACAAATTATACAAATTCTTAAATGATGGAGGGAGTAATATATTAATAGTTTCAAAAGATATGAGATGCAACTTTTAAGAAATTAGCATGATCGTCCATGTCAAAGAACTTATCAAGAACTTGCATTCTCTCAAAGAGAGTTAAAAGATCTTCTACTAGTTGGTGAAATATTTTTTTACAATGAAATTATAATTAAACATCTTGCCAATTCATTACTCCATTTGTCCAACTAAAAATGAAATGATTTCTTTTTTAGTAATGGAAACAACACCATCTCTATTTTTTCATCTCTCTTACTACTATATCTTTTCATTTCACAAAATAACACTACATAAAATCTCGTACAAAAAGCGACCAAATATTTCATGTTTGTTGGGACGATGTATAATTATAGAACTTGAAGTGTTAAAATTTAATTGATTTTTTTTTCACTCTAATATGTTCTCTCAATCAACATCTACATCTTTAATTAGATTCTTTTTTATATATAAAAGTCGATTGCTTTCTAATATTTAATTATAACAACTTGGAGTGTAAAAATTCAATTGATCTTTTACTACTTATATAACTTCCGATATTTAAAATCAAGATTCTTAGATAAATATGTATTACTAAAATAAAATACATTGGAAGAATTAAAAATAAAAAATATACGTACAAAATAAAACTTAAAAGAGAAAATATATATAATATTACAGCACAGAGACTTAAAAATAAAATGGACTCAAAGATAATGAAAGAATTCAAAACAAAAATTTCGTACCCACCCATGACAATTGATGAGGAAGGCATTGACGTACTGCAAGCCAAGAAATTGATTCTTCCGCTGCCTAGAGTTCTGTAGTGTTGGATTGACTTTAGGATATACAGTTACAATATAAATTAAACCATGATAAAGTAGAAATTTATATTTTTGGCAAGTGAAAAATTGGGACATCATATAGATGGTGTGGATTTTTGAGGGTTCATGTAAATATATTCTTTAAATCTAAACGAGTTTAGTTTTGCATATTTGGGAAGATTTACTATATATTTTTAAATTAAACTTGTTGGATTATAGTTGGATATTTATGCTAGACTCTAAGTTAATATTAGATCTCAAGTTTCTAATATTTTTAAGTATATTTATAGATTTTTTTAGTTCGGAGTTAGAGAACTGACGGATTTTTTTTTACAAAATATAGTACTAAATTAAGTTAAGAATCACTTAAAAGAGAATTTTGTTGGTACATATTATTTTTCCGTGAACTTTTTTTGTTCTTTCTAGTTGGGTAGTTTTTGTTCTTATCCCTAATAACTTTTCATCTCGTCTTATTAATTCATGTGACTTTACATTAATTAATATTCCTTAGGTGATTTTGCATTTTTCAAAATTATCTAGGTGATTTTATATTTCTTTATATTTCTATGTGCTTTTATAATTTTTAGGTGGTGTTCGGTTTCCTAGATAAAATAATACCAAGATACAATCTAGGATTGAGTTGTAAGATTATTTAGTTATAGGGTTAGCTATAATTAATTATTCCATAATTATCTATCTAGGATTGAGTTGTGAGATTGAATCTCATGAACCAAATACACTATAAATTTAATCCGAGATACAATCTTACAAACCGAAAACATCCTTAGTTTAATTTAAAACATTTACAGTTTTTCAGTTACAACTAATACTTCTTTTTATTTTATTTTATTTTTAGTAATGTTAACTAGGAGTAGTCAATAAACATAAATTGGTTGTTACCACACTTTGATTCGTGGGGCCCTAAAACTTTACCTCATCGCCCAAGTACGCCCCCACCCAAGTGAGAAAGTAAAGAAATAAATTGATTCGAACATCAATGCGTTTTGAAATTTTAGGTAGTTTGTTTATAGGTCATAATCTTAAATAAAATTTACGTGATTGTATATAGAATATTGTCAGGATTGTCGGCGTCGGCAAACATTAGTTTGATATTGTCCGCTTTGGGTCAAGCCCGCACAAATTTGTTTTCGGGTCATTCCCAAAAGGCCTCAAACTAATTGGGGTTGGACAAGAATTATATACACCTTCCAACTTCCCTCAAATGTCCGATGTGGGATAAGTTTGTACTAACAAACCTCCCCCTCAAACCGAGACCACATCGAAACACATAATGGGCTCCGACTCAGACGGATCGTCGGCCCCACTCAAACATGGGTCTCGCAAATCGGACAAGACCCGACGCCAACCTGGCTCTGATACCACTTGTCAGGATTGTCGACGTCGGCAACCATTAGTTTGATATTGTCTGCTTTGGGTCAAGCCCGCACGGATTTATTTTTGGGTCATTCCCAAAAGGCCTCAAACTAATTGAGGTTGGACAGGAATTATATAAACCTTCCAACTTCCCTCAAATGTCCGATGTGAGATAAGTTTGTACTAACAAACCTCCTCCTCAAACCGAGACCACATCGAAACACATAATGGGCTCCGACTCAGACGGATCGTCGGCCCCACTCAAACATGGGTCTCGCAAATCGGACCAGACACGACGCCAACCTGTGTCCAACCCCACTTGTCAGGATTGTCGGCGTCGGCAAACATTAGTTTGATATTGTCCGCTTTGGGTCAAGCCCGCACGGATTTATTTTTGGGTCATTCCCAAAAGGCCTCAAACTAATTGGGGTTGGACAAGAATTATATACACCTTCCAACTTCCCTCAAATGTCTGATGTGGGATAGGTTTGTACTAACAAACCTTCCCCTCAAACCGAGGCCACATCGAAACACATAATGGGCTCCGACTCAGACGGATCGTCGGCCCCACTCAAACATGGGTCTCGCAAATCGGACAAGACCCGACGCCAACCTGGCTCTGATACCACTTGTTAGGATTGTCGGCGTCGGCAAACATTAGTTTGATATTGTCCGCTTTGGGTCAAGCCCGCACGGATTTGTTTTTGGGTCATTCCCAAAAGGCCTTAAACTAATTGGGGTTGGAGAGGAATTATATACACCTTCCAACTTTCCTCAAATGTCTGATGTGAGATAGGTTTGTACTAACAAATACTCTCTCTGTCCCATTAGAAATGCAACGTTTTCCTTTTTAGGTTATCCGACTAAAAATGAAACGTTTCCTAAAATGGAAACATCACTCTCTCTAATTTTTCCTCTCTCTTACTTTACTCTCTCTTCATTAACTCACAAAACAACACTTGCATAAAATCCTGTGCTAGAAACCAAATGTTTCATATTTATTGGGACAGAGGGAGTATGTTTTAATGTGGGATGAAATATGTGATCATTATGTGCTTGGAAATGTGAGTGAGATATGGGTGATGATATTAAAAGAATTGAAATTTACTATATTTATGTGATATGATATTGTGTGGAAATAAGTTGTTGTTGTGCTATATATGTTTGGAATTTGTTGAAAATAGGTGTTGATACGAAAATAAGTATGACCGAACGGTGTTTATGACCCATGCTTGAGTTTATTCCGGGGTATAGTTGACATGCCATAGGATAATAGCGCTACAGTATCTGTGATCACTCGTCTTCTAGATAACTAAAGCGATGACTGTTTGTTATCCGATGATCCCTTATCTGATATGTCTGATATGTACTCTCATGCGCAGTCTAATGTTTTCTCGGAATTAATCTGTCTACACCCAAAATGGATGGTCCGTGCGGCTTCCTATTGAGGGCAATATCCAAATATGTAATTTCATCTGATCTGCATACCCTAGACTATCGCTAAGCATTTAGGCTATATATATGGGTGATATCTGATATGTAATAATATACTTTATGTGTATAATTGTTGGTTGATAAGAATGTCAATATTTTTTTATGTTCGACTTAATGACTTGTGTAGATATATACCTATCAAGTTACATAGTTCATTAGGCATTCTATCGAATTATTTCTATAAAATGATAGTATCTGTTATAGCTTTAGTAAAAATTCTTTGAGAATAAATGATCCTATATAAATGTCAGATTTGAGCTATTGTTTAATATTGGTTCTTGAGAGAAAGATTTGTGAGAGATAATATTGTACTGCAAGTATAGGTTGTATAACGTTTACTTAATTTCATAAATTATGTTCTAATTTTGAGCATACTATTGGGATTGTTGATGAAGCACACATTTCATTCCCCTTTCCTTAAAAAAAAAAAGTTTTTTTTTATTTTTTATTTTTTTTTTATTTTATCGTGCAGCTGCTCAGGTATGGTTGCTAATCAGCCTATTGTTGTCCGAGTATTTCTTTTAATTATGATAATTGTGGCGTGCATAAACATATTTTGGATGTATCTTTTCGCCTGCCTACATTTTAATAATATTGTATTCATAGTAAACAATTTTCCATGTCAATATGTATCAAGATTTGGTGATCAGGTTCATGGCTCCATTCTAGCCGTTATATAGTTGTTTTCTCGTTTGCCAAAAAAGAGAGAGGGATTTTATGTTAATATGAGAATTGATATGACCTCACTTAGATTGTTAAGTAAGGGATGATACAAAAGGTTAATTTTATAATTATTTTATATTGGCACAAAACAAGTACTCTAATTGACATAATTGAGAGCAATATCCACATATGTATTTGCGTATGAAATATTTTGAATCAATTATATCAATGTGAATTTTTTTAACCAACATAAAACAATGATGAATTTTTTTTTAAAGAATAATGCAAATTCCTCATTTTGGGTTATTTAAGCCAAAGACTCGGTGGCCATGTAGGAAAAAAGTTGACATTTTCAAATACATGATGACATAATGTATCACAATAAAACCAAATAATCGAATGTATAAGAGACATTTTTGAGTTTAGGATTGCAACCATAAACATGTGAAAAATGGTCAAAAGTTTTGTATGAACGATGTAGTTACTCTTCGTTCCAAGATGAGAACAAATCGTTAGTATTTGCAACCATAAACAAAATATAAATTTATTAGCATTAGGATTAGAGACTAAAATAAATGTAGTTAGCATTTTATTATTCTTTTTAGATAAAAATAAAATAAAATTTCGCAGGATCGGGGAGTGTCGACATTCACATTCTAATAGTAATATTTTTATAAAGTTCATAAAATTCTTTTTCGACCTATACTAGATATACTAATTCAAATGTGACAAAATCTTTATTACTTATCAAATAATTAGGATCTCTACAAAGTAATAAATTCATGTTTCCTAGCATAGGTTTTTATGTAAATTTAATACAATCTAGTTAATTTGAGGGCTACTAAAGCTAACTAAAAGTTTTAACATTGTGCTAGGATTTTATATAATAAAATGTATAATAGAGATTTTTTGGTTAAGCGATAGTCATATTTTATTTTAAAATATAATAAATCATTTAGTCCATAATCCAAATATATAAATAATAAATATATATCAAATAGATCGTAAAAAATTCTCCCTCCGTCCACGAAAAATAGACAAGTTAATTTTGTCATTTTGATCCGTCCACAAAAAATAGACTAAGTTCAAAAAGAAAAGTTTTCAACCAATACTAACCCTACACATCATTCTAAATATGGAGTCTACAATCCACTAATACTCATTTCACTATCTTTTTCTTCCCTTTTTTTTTTATTTCTTTCTTACTTTACTAATTATACATTAAAATCTGTGTCATTCACAATCTTGTTTATTTTTCGTGGAGGGAGTAGTAGTATGAACGCGTAGTGTTTCAGTTATGTCATTAATTTAATAAAATCAGTTAAATCTTGAAAATGTCCACTTACTGTTTTAATTTATGCATTTAAGAGGGGAAAGGAAAGGTGGAGAAAGAGAAAAAGAAAAAAGATCCCTCCTCTCCAAATTGTAAAACTGTTGGCTCAATAGTCAATACCTCTTCCTGTCGAAGGCTGTATTTCTTCATTTCCATTCCAAAATTTAAAATGAGTAACTTTAATTTATGAGTAACCGTTTTGTGGTGATGAATCGAATATGCATACAATTTTTTAATATTATTTTATTCATTTGTGAGACTATGATTTCTGGTTCATAGTTAGCAAATTACAAACTGCCAAATTAAAACACTGAGAATTCAAGACGTCGGCTTGGAGATAAGAACTAACTCTGCTTTATTTGAAAAAAAACAATATTATATTGCATGATAGTAAAAATTTTGATTCTCCTCATTTGACTCAATTCTTCGTTGTGTCAATCCGCGGGAAGAATGAAGTTTAAATGAAAAAAATAAAACAGCAGAATCTAATTAAAATATAGGCATTCTTCATGATTAAAGTCATTTTTTTGGTGAATTATGATTCAATCTCTTATGTTATGTACAAGACTTTTTTGTGATATCACTTCACTTGTTCTTCCAGAGATAAAACAGCCTATTTAAGTACACTGCTTACTAATTTGTAAATCCATATGAATTTAATTAGGAAAAGTTTAATTTCTACTTATTTTTAGTGGATTCGGACAACTTTTAGTACTCGCGTGGAATGAAAGCTAATATTATATTTTTAAATATAATGTAGAAGTACACCAAATTCAGAATAAAATAATAATTTTATTTCGAATGCAATTTATAACATAATGTGTCACACTTTTTCATTTTTGGACGTTTCATTTTAATTTTATTATTTTGGTAAATAAACATTACATTCCACACTCCTAATTCAGCCAATTTAAGTACTAATTTGGAAATCCATATGAATTTAATTAGGCCACCTTTAATTTCTACTTAATTATATATAGATGGATTCGGACAACTTTTAATCCAATAGTGTTTGCACGGAGTATAATAGCAAAAGTATTTTTAAAGTATAATGTAGAGGTTCACCAATTTCAGAAAAAATAATTACTTTATTTTGAATGCAATTTAAAACATAGTGTGTCACACTTTTCCATTTTAGACGTCTCATTTTACATTTATTATTTTGATAAACATTACATTCCACAAATTTATTTTGTGTCAATCTCATTTTACTTTTATTATTTTGGTAAATAAACGTTACATTCCATAAATTTATTTTGTGTCAATCTCATTTACTTTTATTATTTTGTTAAATAAACATTACATTCCACAAATTTATTTTGTGTCAATCTCATTTTAGTTTAATTATTTTGGTAAATATACATTACATTCCACAAATTTAATTTGTGTCAATCCGCAGGATGAATGAAGTTAAAATGCAAAATAAAGCAACATAATCTATTTACTTAAGCTAATATAAAAGTAAAAATATATATGCCGATGAACTACTTCTTAATGATTAAAAATTCTTATGCACTACACCCTTTTTTGTGATATCACTTATTCTTGTAGAGATAAAATCCCAAATCCCAAATCCCAATTCCTAATTCAGCCATTTTAAATAGCAAAAGTATTTGTAGGTATAATGTAGAGGTGCACAAGATTCAGAAAAAATAATTACTTTATTTTGAATGCAATTTATAGTAACGTAGTGTGTCACACTTTTCCAATTTAGGACGTCTCATTTTATTTTTATTATTTTAGTAAATAAATATTACTACATTCTATGGATTTATTACCTATATATTATAAAACTAATACTACTATTTTTCTTCAAATTTTATAAAATGGGTCAATTAAAGTGGGACAAATTAGGGATGTCGCTTATTATTTAACCACATGTGCACTCTTCTAATTCCAGCAATCTTCTTAATTAATCGTGTTATATATTCATAGTTCGTCGTAATTTTCAATCAGATGCTGGTAATAAATTTAATTTACATCTAGAAAAACATAAGTAATCACTCTCTACATGTGCTTGAGACAAATGAACTTTCAACTTTCGAAACCACATACATTTAAGTAGGTAAAATCTGTGTTCATATCCAGATTTACCATGTATTCATTCTAATTAAATCCAACTAAAGGCTTATTGATTATTACTAGAGTTGAATTAGATTTTAAAAAAAATTGGTTGCGATGTAAGATAACAAATTCATTCTATTTTTTTTTCATTAAAGCCAGAGTCTTCCGATTATTTGAAAATCGAAATTCGAAAATTTTAACATTGGAATAGCAAAAAGGGTATCTAAATGTGTTATAAATACATAATTAATGTCGCATTTCATAAGATTTGAGGTCTCATATTTTTTATAGTAGTGTATTAACATCAATTGTTTCATTTTCTATTTTGATATAATTAATTAAGTACGATGATGGGCGTCGTTAAAACCCATGTACTGAAATTGAGTTGAGACTTGGATATGAAATTGCATTGCAAAACATTTATTGCATATATCTTTTTATGGTTCATAATAATAAATTACATAGGACTTTTGACGCCCAAAGTTCTACCTTTTCTATAATACGCATGTAAGTATGTCATAAAAGGCTTTTTCTCTAAAGCCCTCTCATTCACTAAGACAACTGTTGGATTCAATTTAAATTTTTTTGCATGAAAACACGTTCTAAAAGAGTCTCTAATTTGGCCATTTCTACCAAACTATATGACCTATTAGCCTCAATGTTGACAAAACTATTCTATTGCAGATAGACATGCCACACTTTTCTGATATCACATTCCCTTCTTGCATGTGCCGTAGCCCGGCCCAAATTCCGGCCCGGAGAATTTAATTAGGACACTAGCCAATCGACCACCTCTCGTGTCGGTGCCATCACATATTAATATTCTCATAATCGCGGCAAATATAAATTAATCAGGACACCAGTTTGACCGCAATCCGACAACGGGGAATTAATTAGGACAGTATCTCGCGTATATTTGTCCGTCCGTACAAAGTGTTTCCGAGTACGACAAAGAGAAATCAATTAATTAAGACACTAGCTAGCATATATCCGGGCTTTGCCACGTTGCAAGTGCGACAACGACAAGTAAATCTAAACACAAGCTTGCGAATATTCGTACGACCGTACACCTTTCGACATCGAAAAATAGTTAGGTCACTAGTATATCAATGGTACCTTTCACAGTGACATATAATTAGCAAGATAGTAAAATTTGGTTTAAATCACACAGTTGTGTGTGATAATTAAGGAGAAATTAATTAATTAGTACATTAGCTAATATTCATATATTTGCACCAATTTTTTTAATTTCATCCTAGTTAGCAATAACTGCAATTTAGTAAAACTTTTCCATATAAAAAATACGGAAATTAGGATTAAATTTCATGCATCCCCACCATTGATGATTCACTCATTTCTGCATGCTTGCTAATTAGTAATGCCAGATCCTTAATTTTAATAAACTCTACTCACTGATTTCCAATTCTATCTGAAGAAAGATATAATAATCATAATCATAATCCCATGTTTATATATAAGCCACACTAATTGTCACTTCCAAGTCCTAACAAACCACAAATCACTTTCTGTTTCGCATTCTTTGTAATTTAGTTCTTTCCAGCCCTCTACGCCCCAAGTTTTTCACTCCCACCTAAAAACTACTCCTTCCCCATTATTTTTTATATTAAAATTAAATAATCAGTTAGCATTTCTAACACATTTCTAACACATTTCACCATTTTACAGAAGATTCATTACCTCACAAATTTGACTTCGAGTAGTCCCAATTTTTCTTATCTTTTTTTTTTTTTAATTTCTAGGGTATGAAATAAGGGTTTCCCCCCCTATTTATAGAGCCTTGAAATGCCTAAACAAAACCACAAACACAAGAAAAACTCAATGGAGTGGTCTGATTTCCATAACTCCAACTTGGACGAATCCCTCTTCAGCCTCCTTTCCCAATTCCCACCACCACAAACAACCCCTCCACCACCCCAACAAACCCCTCCACCACCACCTCCACCACCCCCCAACAAATGCCAATGGTAACTGGAGAGTGGAGTAGTGAGGAAAACACTGTGTTCGAAAACGCCCTGGCCGAGGTGGACCACTCCTCTCCGAACTTCTTCGAGAGCCTCGCTGCCAAGGTCCCATGGCGCTCCCTTGACGACGTCAAGCTCCACTACGAGGCACTGCTGCACGACCTCGAGCTCATCGAATCCGGCCACTTCCCCATCCCTGACTACCCCCCTCTCGACGCCGGTGAGATGGATCCCAACGACCAAATCCTCGACGACATCCGTGGCAAATCTGGCCAGCCACGCCGCAGAGGCATCCCATGGACTGAAGAAGAACATCAGTAAATTTATTTTGCTTTCAATTTTTTTTTAAATTTTAATTTTTTTTTGTTTAGATCGGAGATCGAATGCTATTGTTTCATTTCAGGCTGTTTCTGATGGGGCTGAACAAGTACGGGAAGGGCGACTGGCGTAGCATCTCCAGGTACTACGTCGTCACCAAAACCCCAACTCAGGTGGCCAGCCACGCCCAGAAGTACTTCCGGCGCCAGACCAGCTCCACTCCGGCCGACCGCCGCCGCCCCAGCATCCACGACATCCACACCGTGAATCCTGGCGCCGCCACCCTGAACGCGCCGCCGCTCCCCCTGCCATTCCCGCCTCTAGCCCTAATTCCCAACATTCACCAGCCCTATGCTGCCCCGGGCCTCGGCCTCGCTGTGGATCCGAATCAGGGCTTCATGCCGCCCATCAGCGCCCCCTCTCACGCGGTCTACCACCAGACCGCGCCTGCTTCGTACCCGTCCTCCTCCTCGGCCCCACCCAGCTTCCCCCCCAACCAGTACTGGGGGTGAAGGAAGGAAGGAGTGTGTTTGTGGTCTTTTTAAATAAGAAGTTTGCTTAATATAATGCAGTGTTGTTAACTGCAGATGGATATGTGAGAGCTATCTGTCTATCTATCTTTTATCTTAATGTTATCTCTTTTCATCAATAAATCTATTATCTAGAGTTATTAAATAAACTCTTAAAACTCTCTCATGTATTTCATTTTCATTTTGATATGGATTTGCTTTCCATTTTCCAGTTCGATTTAAATCTCTAGCTCTTTCACTCATCATTTTATGTGTATGATTGTTCTTAATTAACACTGAATAATCTTTATTTAATTGGTGTTCTTGTGTCTTGGTTGGCATAAAGGTACTGCTTCTTCTTCATTGTCTTGCACGAGATGTAATCCTTGTTGTTGAATTTGACGCTACCGGAATTAATTAGCATTTGAGATTTGTCTCACTTTTTTATTATTCCGTTTTCATACTTTTTCATTTCATCATTTAATTTTTGTTTTTTGTGTTGTGTGTACGTTCTATTTTTCAGTTCTACACTTGTTAATTAAGGTGTGGAGTATAAAATTTGTCAGCATTTAATTCCGAATCGATCTTTATGTATATTTTATATTTTAAAGAAAGTGTCAATCATTGTTCATTACATATACGTACTAATAATATTTTTTTTGAATATATATTTTAGAATCGCTATAATAATAGTGGAATATACTTGGCGAGACATTGAGTTCGGACTGAAAATCCCATCATATATATATAACCCAAAAAAAAATCTTCGAAAAATGAAAATTAAATTTGAATTATCATTACCGAACATTAGTTGCAATGTAGGAGCTGAGTATTAAAATTTGAAAAAGGAAAATGAAAATAATAATGTACTTGGACAGCAATTAAAATTGGGTTAGAAGACCTGAAATAGTAATAGCGACCTGCATTGATGGGGGTTTGCCTTTTTCAATCTAGGATATGACAACAAAATATACACGATTAGAGACCTGAGGATTGATATTTGACTGAGATTTTGAATCTTGAGCAAACCGTGTGGATCCAATATGAGTGAAATTGGGAAGATTAAATTAATTGATTAGGGTTTTCAATTGAAAATGTAGATACAATTTACTTCTACTCCGATGCTCTCGTTGCTGAAATAGTTGAAAATATATATGCTGCCTAAACCCAATGTCATTCATCTAAGTATTGGTTTCTTTGCAAGGCATAATTTTTTAATGAAAACTTTCCCAAGACCCAAAAATCAGTAATTATATCATCCCAGTCAAATCTCCAGATTTTTGAAGCAAAATAAATTCCAATCATCAGTTATATGATAAATAGCAAAACTGGTTCTAGTTTTGTGAGAATGTGTGTTTTCTGGCTTTTAGTTCCTAAATGGAGTAATAGTTGGTCTTCTCAAGCCCAATATTTTTAGAAATAAAGTATTTTGTACAGAAATTTCTAGATTTAAAGAAGTAAATAATAGAATAGAAAATAAAAAGGAGTAGATTATTAGTAGAGGGAAAAAATAAGTTTAAATTCATAGAAAATTTACATATCTATATATGTTTGTGGTAATCCTTTTGTAATAGGGAATTAGAGTGAATCCAAAGTTATTCCATTTAGGTAAATTCACAATAAAGCGGTAGAGTCAACGTTCCACTCTTATTATAACTAGCGTCACATTCGTACGTGTGATGTGGTTCCACTTATATTTTAACTAGCGTCACATCCGTACGTGTGATGTACGACCGCACTAATTTTTTTTATTGCACTTATTTGAAATTGTGAAACATATTTTATCAAATGAATTTTTTTTTTATTATGAAGTTCTAAACTCACAAAAAAAAAGCAATAACAATTTATTATACTAATAAAAACTCATATAATAAAATAAGGTGAAACTAAAAATTGCACACAAAACATACATTGACGTGTGCAAATTCAAGTTAGAATATATTTCAATTTATTTAATAAATTTATAATTAGAGATATTTCTATATTGAAGATATATAACTTTTATGTTTAATCTATAAATGCGATTCACTATATTTCGAGTTTGTAAAATTTCAAAAAAAGTTTGAAAAAAATAGTGAATTATGCCAATGTTGGGACATAGTATAAACTTAGAATATGATTAAAAGAATTTTAGTATTTTTCACATTTTTATATAATAAAGGAATTTTATATATGATTTGACTTAATATATGTTGAATTTTGAAATTTTGTGCTCATATAGTCTTATACTTTATTAAATGTTGAAGTAAACACAACTCTTTATAAACTTATTTTGTGCTTCTGATAACTAGTATGTTAATGTTATCTCTTTTTATCAGTAAATCTATTATCAAGACTTAACAAATAAACATAAACTCTACTCATGTATTTGATTTTGATTTGTTTTTCATTTTCCAGTTCGATTCAACATTTGTTTGTTACATCATCAATGGTTGCATTGTTTGTTTAATGGTGATACAGAAGCTAAATCCCAAATTCAAGCCCTAATTCTTTCATTTATTATTTTATGTGTATAATTCTTGATTTATTTTATTTTTTTCTAACTGATACGCTTTGTTTAGTAGTTCTTACTGCTTTTATGAACCTGGATCTTTAAGAATGTATTGATTTTTATTGATAAATAAGCTAATTTTAGAAAGAAAGAAAAAAAGAGTCCTCTCGCATATAGTTAAATTAATATGAATTTTCTTCAATTAATTGGTGTTCTTTGGGTCTTGGTTTACTATCTAGCACAAGATACTGATTCTTCTTCATTTAAATGGAGTTCTTGTGTCTTGGATTATTATTTGACATTAATGATTCTTGTTGAATTTGAAGCAATCGGCACTAATTAGCATTTCAGACCTGTCCTACTTTTTGTTATCCCCATTTCATACTTTTTCATTTATCATTTAATTTTTTGTTTTTTTCAATTGTGCATACGTTTTAGTGTAGATCTACAATTGTTAATTTGGTGTACAAAATTTGGTAGCATTTAATTCCCAATCGATCTTCATGTATTAAATTATAATATTTTAAAAATAAGGTCAATCTTCTCATTACATATACGTACTAATAATATTTTTTTGAATAATGATGATGGTGGAATACAGTTGACATTCGGACTGAAATCCAACAATAAACCGAAATAATATGCTTCAAAAATTACTGAACCTTAGTTGCAATATAGGAGTATTAAAATTATAAAAAGGAGAATGAAAATAATAATGTACTTGGACAGCAATTAACAGTTGGTTTAGAAGACTGAAATAGTAGTATTAGGGACCTGCATTGATTGGGGTTTGCCTTTTTTAAGCTATGATATGACAACAAATATTCACATTAGAGACCTGAGAATTGATATTTGACTGGGATTTTGATTTTTGAGTAAATGGTGTGGATCCAATATGAGTGAAATTGGGAAGAATAAATTAATTAGGGTTTTCTACTACCCCAGTTTGATTCTTAGTGTTGGTTTCTTTGCAAAGCAAAGTTTTTAATGAAAATTTTGTCAAGATCCAAAAATGGAAGTTGTATCCAATAATTTTATCATCAGTCACGGACTCAGATTTTCCAGATTTCTGAAGCAAAAGAAATTTCCAATCATCATGTTATTTGATAAATAGCAAAAATGATTCTAGTTTTGTGAGAATGTGGTTTAGAAAGTAAAGATATCAAGTCTTCTCAAACCCAATATTTTTTAGTAGTACAAAGGTCCAGATTTTTGTATTTAGAAAGTAAAGATATTTTGTAGAGAAATTTCTTGATTTACAGAAGTAATTAGGGGTGCAAATTCGGGTACCCGAACCCGAAATCTCAAAAATGTTATACCCAATACCCGACCCGTATGTGAATTCGGGTATCCGAACCCAACTAATTGGGTACCCATAAACCCGAAATTATTATATTTAAAATTTATTCTTTTTTATAAATTAAATTGTGATGAGAATAGAAATTATTAAAAATAACACAATACTACTATTTATTGATTATAATTCTATATTATATAAAATAGACATCAAACAAATAGACACTACTTAATTTTAAAATAATTTTTTTTTTTGGTATAAATTGAAACATTAAAGAGATTAAAATAATTTTTTAAGAGATTAAATGAACATGTAAATAAAATGGAGAAAGCATAACTAATTAACTATATATTTTCAAAAGATAACAAGTAAGAATATAAATAATGCAACATGAACCGAACACGAATGTAAAGAAGTACTTAAAGTCGAGATAATAGAACAATAAAATGTCAAAGCAACCAAACATAATCTAAATAATGTCAAAGCAACCAAACATAACCAAATAGTAAACTAAGAACTTTATAACCCAAAATATTTATCACAAATACATAATTAATCGGGTATTATTCGGGTACCCTAATACGGGTTTAGGATACTCGGGTACCCTAAACCCGAAGAATCCTAACATTAACTACCCAAACCCGTACCCAAACCCATAATTTCGGGTTTCGGTTATCCAAAACCGTCGGGTATTGGGACTGGGTCGAGAATACCCAAAACCCGCGGATTAAATTTTCAAGGAAAGAATAAAAAAATAAAAGGGTAGATAATATTAGTAGAGGGAAAGAATACGTTCAAATATAAAGAAAACTTACCTATCTATATGGTCATGTTTGGTTGACAGGATTCTGTCTGGGAAAATAATCCGATTCCTTAAATTTTAAATTCTTGTGTTTTTTTCGATTTTTAATTAAACTGGAAAAGTGGTCAGAATCCGAGAACAAGGAAAGTTAGTACAACTTTTCAGGATTCTGAATCCTAACTTTTCTTAGGTATTCTTTTAGTTTTAGGATTCTTACATATTTAATGTAATATAATATAGTTATTTATTTATTTATTTATTATTATTATTAGTATACAACATTTTAAAATAATTTAAAATTATAAATCATACTTAATTTCACTATAATAATAACTATAATTAAAATTATCATAATTATAAATATTTTTATAATAATTCATAATAGTAATTAATAATTTAAAATAATTAAAATATAATTATACTACCTCCGTCGAAAGTTTGACACAGTTTACCATTTTGGTCCGCCCCTGAAAGTTTGACACACTTCACTTTTTACCATTTTTGGTAGTGGACCTCATATTCCACTAACTCAATCATACTCACATTTTTTATTATAAAACTAACACTTTAAAAGTAGGACTCACATCCCACCTACTTTTTCAACTCACTTTCCGTTACATTTCTTAAAACCCGTGCTGGGTCAAAATGTGTCAATATTTGGGGGACGGAGGTAGTAATAAATAATAATTATCATATTTTATAAATTATTTAATAATTAATCAATAAAGTCATAGTGCAATTTTAATTTATAAAATTTATTCAATTAAAATAAGTAAATATTATAATTATAATATAATAATTATTATATTTATTATTATAATAAATGAGTATAATACTCCATGTAACTACAATTATAATTATAATTATATTATTATATATTATGATGGATAATCCATATTTAAACTATCCGTCGTAATAAAAACATAATAATATAATTATTATTATTTGTAATTAATAATTTATTTAAAATTTTACATTATTATTTTTTTTATAAATAAAAAATATATTTTTAGTTTGTTATTTAAATTAAATATAAATTTAAAATCTTGATATTTTCCAAACACATGAAAGTAAAGTTATTAGGAATCATATTCCCGTAATTTATTTTCTCAGGAATCATTCCTTGCCAACTTTCCTTTCCCGTCAATTAAACATGACCTATATATTTGTGGAAATCCTTTTCTAATAGGGAAATAGAGTGAATCAAAACTTATTCCATTCAGGCAAAATCACAATAAAATAGTAAAGTCAATGTTCCACTTTTATTATAACGAGCGTCACATCAGTACGTGTGGTGTGCGAACCACGTTAATTTTTTGTTGCACTAATTTTCAAATCGTGAATTCTCATTTATGAAATGAAAAACAACATTATTATGACAAGATCTAAACTATTCATATGCAATAACAATTTATTATACTAATAAAAACTCATATAATTAAATAATTCAAAACTAAAAATTGCACTCAAAAGCACACATGATTGACGTGTGCAAATTCAAGTTAGAATATGATTCAGTTTATTTAATTAATAAAATTTATAATTATAGATAATTCTATATTGAAGATCTATGGTGTAGTAACTTTTTATGTGAATGAAATATAAATGTGATTCACTATATTTCGAGTTTTTAAAATTTCAAAACAAGATTGAGATAAATAGTGAATTTTATTATATCAATGTTGGGACATATAAACATAGAATATGATTTAAAGAATTTTAGTACTCTTCACATTTTTATATAAAAAAAGGAGTTTATTTATGATTTGACTTAATATATGTTGAACTTTGAAATTTTATTTATAATTTTTTTATTAAATATATTAAAGATATATAAACTTATTTTGTGCTCATATAATCTTATGTAGTACTACTTTATTAATCGAATTAGATAACTCGTTAATAAACTTGTTTTGTGCTTCTTATAACTAGTAGTGTGTTAATTTTATCTATTTTCATTAAGAAATTTATTATCAAGAGTTAACAAATAAACATTAACTCTATTCATTTATTTTATTTTGATTTTAATTTTTTTCCATTTTCCAGTTCGATTCAATATTTGGCTGCCTTGTTTGTGAAATGGTGATACACAAAGGCTAAATCCCCAATTCAAATCCCTAATTCTTTCATTCACTGTTTTATGTGTATGGTTCTTAATTTGATGTACATTGTTTGATTGTAGTTCTTAATGCTTTTAGGCATGGATATTCTCATATTCAAGAACATATATAATGGTTTTCATTGATAAAAAGCTTTGAAAAAATTGAGTCCTCGCATATGGTTGAGCTTAATATGAATTTTCTTCATTTAATTGGTGTTCTTGTGTCTTGGTTTATTATCTGGTACTCCAAGATACTGATTCTTCTTCATTTAAATGGTGTTCTTGTGTCTTGATTTATTTTATTTGAGACAAGATATATCAATGCTTCTTGTTGAATTTGAAGCAATCGGCACTAATTAGCATTTTCAGACCAGTCCTACTTTTTATTATCCCCATTTCTTACTTTTTCATTTCATCATTTCATCATTTAATTAATTTTTTTTATTGTGTGTACGGTTTAGTTTTTAGAGCATCTTCAACCATTTATGCTAAACTCAAACTCATTTTAATGTAAATGTCATACTGTCAAATAGTGATTTTTAAACCATCTCCAATGGTACTCTAAAACCTAAAATGGAGTAGACAATTAATTAGCTATCGGTACTCCAAAACCAATTCCATTTCTGGGTTTTGAGTAGTACCTATTTTTAGATATACACTAAAACAAAACCAAATTTTTTTCAAATTTTATGAGTAAAAAAAGCATAATATAGAGAAAATTCTTTTAAGTTTGATCAGTTTAGTGTAAATAGTTGGAGTAAAATCACTTTTGATGTGACATTTATACTAAAATGAGTTTAAATTTAGTGTAAATGGTTGGAGATACTCTTATTCCAACTATGTATACAAAACTTAAACTCAAAAGAATATTTTCTATATTATATCTTTTTGCTTACAAAATTTGAAAAAGTATTTTTAGTTTTGTTTTAATGTAAACTTAAAAATAAGTACTCCCTCCGTTCCACAGTAATAGAGGCGTTTCGTTTTGAGCTCTTGTTTTGAAAAAATGATAATAAATAGTTAAAGTTGAGAGAGGGTAAAGTAAGAGAGAGAATAATGTAGTGAAAAGTCTTATCTACAATATTCTATCTCTTACTTTTACTCTTTCTTCACTTTAACTATTTATTATTATTTTTTCAAAATGAGTGCTCAAAATGAAACGCCTCTGTTACTGCGGAACGGAGGGAGTATATTTTAGTCAAAAATAAAAAATAAAATTAGCTTTGGACTACCATTAAAACTAATTATATACTCCCTCCGTCCCATGTTACTCGCACTTTTCATTTTAGGCCGTAAATTTGAGATTGATTTTTTAGTGTAATTAAATTAGAATTTTAAATGTAATGAGACATCACTTTATAAAGGACTTATTAACTTAATCTAACATATTAATTAAATGCATTAATTCTAACTTAAACTATAAATAGTGTAAAGAGTTTGTGACGTGCCGAAAAGTAAAAGTGCGAGTAACATGGGACGGAGGGAGTATTTCATTTTGAGTTTTAGTGTGCCATCGGAGATGATCTTAGTTCTACAACTGTTAATTAAGGTGTATAAAATTTTTTAGCATTTAATTTTAATGTCTATGCTCTATAAAATTTTATTTTTTATAATAAGTTCAATTAGTGTTCATTACATACGTACTAATAATTTTTTTAATATATGAAGTACTAGTATTTTAGAATAGCTATAATAATAGTGGAATACAGTTGACGAATCATAGATTTCGGACTGAAAAACCCCATTATATATTTACCCCAAATAATGTTTTTATGCTTAAAAATGAAAATGAAAATTAAAATTAAAGTATAAATTATCATTATAAATTATACTTGGAATTACTGGGCCGTATTTGCAATATAGGAGTATTAAAATTTAGGGAAGTAAAATGAAAATATTAATAATGTACTTGGAAGGCAATTAAAGTTGGATAGAAGACTGAAATAGAAATAGGGACCTGCATTGATGGGGATTTGCCTTTTTTAATCCAGGATATGACAACAAATATACACGATTAGAGACCTGAGGATTGATATTTGACTGGGACTTTGATTTTTGAGCAAAATTTGCGTGAAATTGGGAAGATTAATTGAATTAGGGTTTTCAATTCATGAAAATGTTGTCAATGCTGAAATAGTTGCAAATATATATGATGCCAAAACCCAGTTTGATTCATAGTGTTTTTTTTTTTTGCAAGGCATAGTTTTTTAATGAAAAATTTCTCAAGACCCAAAAATGGAAGTTGCAGACTCAAATCTCCAGACTTAATTTTTTGAGCAAAAGAAATTTCCAATAATCAGTTATTTGATTATATAGCAAAAGTGGTTTTTGTTTTGTAAGAATGTGGTTTTTATATTTTCTGGCTTTTAGTTCGGCTAAATGGATTCCTGGTGAGAGCAAAGGCTCCTTTATTCTTCTCAGCATTGTCGTCTTCTTCTACTCACATAAAGTGTATATTCTTTCTTCCCTAAATTCACATATTAGGTCTTCTCTAACCCATTATTATAGTACAAATATCCAGTTTTTTGTAAAAAGTAGAAGTTTTTTTGTAAAACAATGTAGATTTAAACAAGTACATAGAATATAAAACAAAATAAAGAGTAGAAAATATAAGTAGGGGGAAAGAATAGGTTTATATGTAATGAAAACTTATAATAGGGAATTTAATAATTAGAGTGAATCAAAGTTATTCCATTTAGGCAAATCACCAACAAAGTATCATGTATTGTGAGCGGAGTCAACATTCCACTTTTATATAACTAGCGTTACATCCGTACGTGCACGATGTACAACCAGATTGTAATTTTATTTGCACTAATTCAAAACTGTGAATTCACAATTATGAAATGAAAAAATAATATCATTATATTGAGTTCTTGTTGTTTCTTTGGCTCTTTGGGTGTTTTGCGTTTTAGTCGGTCTGTTGGTGTTAGACTGAAATTTCGTTGTACTTTTCTGGTTTTGATTTTTGCGGTTTGGCTTTGGGCCACTTGTCTTGAACCTTTGCTCGCTGTTGGCCGGCTCGAGCCTTTTCCGCTTATCAAAAAAAAAAATTGAGTTCTAAACTCACAAATGTATGCAATAACAATTTATTAAAAACTCATACAATTAAACAATTTGAAACTAATAATTGCATAACATATGTCAACTAAAACACTTTTCTATCTCTAAATTACAATTTGATGTTTTAAGGAAGAATAAGGGATAAATTATTGATATATGTGTTGGAGCATGAGTGACGTGTGCAAATTCAAGTTATAATATCCTAAATTACATGTTTTAATTTATTTAATAAATTTATTAGTATTAGAGATAATTATACATTTAAGATATTATAACTTGTTACGTTTAATAAATACTAATGTGATTCACCATATTTCGAGTTTTTAAAATTTCAGAACAAATTTGAGAAAAATAGTGAATTTCGTTATATCAATGTTGGGGTACATAAACTTGAATATGATTTCAAGAATTTTAGTATTTTTTTCACATTTTTTAAAAATATATTGAAGGTATATAAACTTTTACTTTATTAATGGTGGAATTAAACATAACTCTTTATGATTAAGTATGGTAAGAGCGAATTAAAAATGCAAAACAAACATTCATAAAATATAAAATTGACTTCATGTTACAACAATATTTATGAAGATCATAACAATACCTAAAAGTGGGTATAAATTCTGCAGAAAGTTCAGCAAATAATGTGATGAAAAAATAAGGTAAGAATATGTGGATGATATACTGTACTATATATAATCAAAAGAAACTTTTTAAACTCTTCCACTAACGTTTCACTTCCTCTATTTAGCATAAATGTAAAAGAAACTTTTAAAACTCCCTAACATCAAAATCTATAAAAATGATTAATATAGGGCCCAGTCGATTTCTTGGATATCAAATTCGGGGCTATAAAGATAATTAATGTCGTTTTGCAATCAGTGGAAAAGTAACTTGGGGCATGGCATCCCTTGTACCCCACCCATCTTAATTTTCACTATTTATTTTACAGATTATATATTCTTTCAATTATACATAATATTTTTAACATCTCTATGTTAGCACTTATTTCAAAATCTCTATGTTCTAGTATGAATTTTATTTTAAAATTCAGGTCAATTGTTGTTCATTACATATGTACTATTAATATTTCTTTGAATATATATTTTATAATAATATTGGACAACATTTGACGAGACGTAGAGTTAGGACTGAAAATCCCATCATATGCAACCCAAAGTAATTTTGTTACTTCAAAAATGAAAATTAAATATAAATAAATATTATAAATTCTAATGAATTAGTGAACCTTAGCAACAACATAGGAGTTTTAAAATTGAAAAAAGGAAAATGAAAAAATTAATGTACTAGGACACCAATTAATATGATTAAAATTAGTCTGAAATAGTAATAGGGAGAGAAAATTAATATGATTACCTGCATTGATGAGGGTTTGCCTTTTTTTAAGCAAGGATATTACAACAATTATTCACGACTGGAGACCCAAGGATTGATTTTTGATTGGGATTTTGAGCAAATTGAGTGGATCCAATATGAATGAAATTGGGGAAGAGTATTTTTTCAGGGTTTTCCGATGTTTCTCATTGCTGAAATAATTGCAAATATATATATGATGCCTAAACTTCTAAGTGTTGGTTTCTTTGCAAGCCCATAGTTTTTTAATGAAAACTATCCCAAGACCCAAAAAAGAAGTTGTATCCAGTAATTTTATCATCACAGTCAAAGACTCAAATGTCCACATTTTTAAAGCAAAAGAACTTTCCAATCATGATTCGTTATCTGGCTTTTAGTTATGTTAAATGGATTCCTCGAGAGAGCAAAGGCTCTTTTCTTCTTCTACTCACATAGAGTACATATTCTTTCTTCACTAACATCACAATAATAGGTATTCTCAAAACCCAGTATTTTAGTACAATGTCCAGATTTTTGTAGAGGGAAAGAATAAATTTTAATTGTATTGAAAACTTAATTACCTATCTATACATGTGAGGTTAGGGATATCAATCAGGTCAGCCAAGTGAATTATGACCCTGCTTTACTAGGATTGCGGGCTAATTGGACTATACTTTTATCGGGTTAAAAAATTTCAACCCCAAACCTTAAATGTTATTGTTTCAGGTTAGCCCAACAAACTTTTAATCAAAATTATCTTAATATTTATTATTAGTAAAGATTTTACATGTCTTATAAATGTCTTATAAAGAATATTAGTATTCAAATTTACATCATTAACAAAATAAACATTATAAATAAAAATATATATTTAGCATGAATTAAAAAGGAAAATAAAAATATAAGGTGAATATAAGAAAAAGTATCAAATTCGTAACAAAACAAGGAATTATAATTAATTCAACATTTATTTATATAGAAAATTTGCATTTCCCTTTTTTCTTTTTAGTTTGGGGCATTTATAAACTCTCGTCCCTAAACCCTGAACTCTCGTCCATCTTTTACATGATCACATATATTTTTCAAAGAGAAAAAAGAAAAAAAAAAAAAAGTAGAAGAATTGTTCAAATGAAAATGCATGTGTGACACATGACAAATGAAAAACAAGTAAAATACCTTATTTTTTGCAGACCAACGGGCCAGCCTACCGGGATGGCCTGCTTAACCCGTCGGCATGAATGGACAAACCCGATTTCTAATCGGGCTATAAATTTTCAATCATAACCCTCTAATTTTAGCGCGCTAACCGGATCATCCCATTAGGTCCGGATAGTTTCTAGTATTTTCCACATTTTCAAAAATAAGAAGTTATTTATGATTTGACTCAGTATAGGTTGAATTCTGAAATTTTATTTATAATTTGTTTTATTAAATATATTAAAGGTATATAAACTTATTTTGTACTATGATCTAAATGTGTAATTAGACACATGTGCTCGTAGGTTTTATTTCTACACTATATGAATTTTACCTTTTGTGATTAAGTAAATTTACATTTTACTATTGTTAAGATCGAATTAAGGATATGCATAACAAATTATTAATACACAAACTCGAAAATGAATTATAAAATAAAAAAAAGTTTATGTTACGATAAAAGTGGATCTAAACTGTAGTACATAAAGTTCAACGAAGAATGTAATTAAAAAAAATGTAAGAATGTGTGAATTATAAGTTACCAAAATGTCATATATAGTCCAAAAAATGATTATCTATGTGTCTCTTCAAAAATCCTTCACTTTTTCCACTTAATTAATAAAGATGCTTTTTAAATTCCCCCAATCAAAATCTGTAAAAAAGATGATTATTGTTGGGCCATTTTGCATATCAAATTGGAGACTAATAAGCTAATTAACTAGTGTTGCTTTGCAACTCATGGCGAAGCCACAGGCGGGTATGGAAGGTTTAAGTTAAAAAAGGGTTTTTAATCTTATCATAAGTGGGGTAAATGAAAGTTTTGTAATATGATTCTAATATTTTTATTGACTATAAACATAATGAAAAAAGGATCGGGTGATCTAAGGGGGGATTCAAGGGCCCAATAGTGGATATGACCATGGTGAAGGAAATGTTTGCGGCATCAGATTTGGAGCGATTGCAGCGTTTCTTGTCTTTGAATTCGGTCGTGTATTATGTTATGGTATGTGATGTTTTTCCAAAGTAGTTCACAAATTAATTTCATGTTTTTTTAGGATTGGATTTTCTTCCTAAATTAATTATATACGTTTCTTTTTACTGCATTTGTTTTTATTAATGTTATCTTATTGAATTAGATGGTTTGCACATTTATACGTAAAATATTAAATGTGTTCTATTTTGTATGCAAGTGGTATCGGCTACTATATTCATACTTGCTTTTCAGTTACTTATTTTATTTTAGTGTATTGGGTTATCAATGAAGTATATATATTGATATTAAGATTTGGTGCCAAAATATATTGCATGCCTTTTGTTTTTGTTTGGGCTTTGCCAAGGCCCATCCAATTATTTGTAATAAAAATGTTGCAAAAGTATCATTATTATACTCATATTTTCGTAAGTACTCCGGAGTATTATTCAATCAAATTATTATCAATATCAAATATACGATTTACAACTTACAGAAATATGAATTCATATAATATTTGTGCATCGCATACGTGTTACACTAAAACTCTATATTTTATATAGTTTATTTGATGTTGTTTATGATAACGCTACTGTCACTTTTTTTACGCTACTAGTTCTCTTGACATTGTCATTGCTTCTGTAGACGACGTCTCTAGATGTTGTCCCTCAATGTCATAGCTGCTTTTTGTAATATCGATAACCAAAAATACACAAAAATTATTCAATAGTTTGAGCCTCAATGTCAAAATCCTGGTTTTGCCTTTGTTCCCAATAATTATTATACTTGATGGTTTAATAACGTTACAAAAACTAATCAGTAATCTTCATGATGGCAGTAACGGTCTACATTGTATGACACCACTCACACACTCTTGTGACCAAACACCATCTTGCTTAAATGAAATTGGGAGATTTCTTTTTAACTACTGTCGGCATTTAAATGCGCAAGTGCTGCTGAGTAAGTTTAAAATATTATGCATTCAAATTAAAAATTACATTTCTTCATGTTTCATTGCCTTAATCACATTATTTTTACACTGTATGTTAGTTATATCAGCCTATGTTAATTATTCTCTCATTTAAATTTTGGTTTATGATTGAGCATCAAATAAAATCCAACTAATTTTACATTTATTTGTTACTACTTAATAGTAGTACTATATAGTAAAAAATTAGGTCCAATAATGATAATATTAGTAGTAAATATTGAACTAGCAAGAACTAATTATGTGCTTCTTGGTTCGATTATTGAAACAAAAAAGGGATTGAACTAGCTAGCAAGAAATCAGAATTATGCAGAAAGATGCATGTGAGCAAAGGGTAAAACACAATGCAAGTAGGAATCAAATAATCTAAATTTCAAAAACAGGATAAGTAATCTGCTTGAAAAAAGCAAAAACATTAGCAAATTAGGCTTTTGCATACTCCACAAGATTGCATTTGCGTTTGCGTTTGTTAGATATTGAAAACAACCAATTGTGAGCCCATGATTTCTTCTGTTTGTTTGCCTGTGGCTTCACCTCCCTCTTCCCTGCTACTTCAGCCATGTAACCAACAACAGCCTAAAAATAATAACCAAACAATTTTAGAATAATTGAAAGTAGTTAACACTGTGAATTAATAGTAGTAATGTTATGTATCAGCCGCAGTGACCACCTGAGCTCCTTTCTCCACCACATCTCTCGGTGGCACCACGAGGGGGTTCCCATCGACGTTCAGCACGCGCAGCCTAGTCAGCATCCCGAAGGAGTCGGGCAGCGCCCTGATCTGGTTGTTGTTACTCATCAACTCCTCCAGCATCTCCAGGTTGCCTATGGACCTCGGCAGCGCCTGCAGATCCGCAAAGTTGTTGCTCACATCCATCTTCACGAGCGTCGTGGCAAAGCACAGGCTCTCCGGGATGGCCTCCAGCTCGTTGAAGCTCACATCCAGCTGCCTCAGCCTCAGCAGGGAGGCCATGGTGGTGGGCAGCTGCCTGATGTTGTTGTAGCGCAGCGTTAGGATCTCCAGCGACTCGATCCTCCCCACTGCCTCCGGGAGCGCCTTGAGGTGGTTGTAGTCGGCCCGGAGCTCCTTCAAACAAGTGCATCTGCCTATGGCATGAGGGATTTCTTCTAAATCATTTGTTTCAACGTTGAGCTTCTGGAGGCTGGAGAGGGAGCCTATTGTTTCCGGGAGGGATGTGATCCCGTTGGAGCTCAAGTCGAGCTCCTGGAGACGAGCTAGCCTGTCGATGGATGCAGGCAGTGCCGTCAACTGATTCCCTCTGAGATCGAGATGGAGCAAGCGGAGCAAATCCCCTATTGACTCTGGCAATTCTTGGAGTCTGTTTCCGTGCAAGTCGAGAGTTTTGAGGGACGAGAGGCCGCCTATGGCACCGGGCACCATCATGATGGCGTTCTCGGATAAGTCCAGCTTCATCAGAGCCGAGAGCTTCCCTAATGAATCAGGTATCCATTCAACTTGATCCGAGAGCTTGCCTTGTAGAATCAACTCCCGGTCTCCTTTCTTCGCAGACACCTCGATGCAGCTAGCCACTTTTATTAGATCCATTTTCTCACCTGCAACAATCACCACAAACTGTTAAGAGACAACACTTATATACTGCTTTCAACTTCCCTCATTCTCGGAAGTGGGATGAGTTTGCAAACCAACACCAACATCTGAAAATAGAGACGAACACAAACAATGTTATCACAAAATACTAACCATGAACAGAAGCCTCTGGTCCAGGAGTGGAATCTACAACCAGTGGAGACGTCGTAACATCCCTTGATCGAGGCTTGGCACCAACACGGTCCAAACGAAGAGCGGACGCCTTGAAGGGCTTGTTCAAGTAATAGTCATCCTTGGCCTTCATAGGCTCCTCATAAGATTTTCTCAGTGGCTTCTCATTGGTTATCGTCGTCGTCTTCGGCTTGGAAGAAGATGATGCATTGGACTTGAGGCACACAGAAGCTCTCTGAATCAATTCATCAAACAGTGAGTGGGTGCTCTCCAGATCCAGCAGCTTCTGAGCCTCCTTCTTCTGCTCACTGCTCTGCAAATGAATCAGAGTCCTCTGCATTTCCTGCAGAATGCTCACCAACTCTTCTGGGATTTGTTTTGCCATGTTTGGCTGAAAAATTCTCTCCAGTTTCATCTCATCTTCCCTCTCCAAGCTCTGGATCAAGCTGCGGGCCGCTTCGACCTCCTCAATCCCGGGCCGGGCCGGCAAAGACTTGTGCATTCTCATCACCTCTTGCACGGCCTTTTCCACAGTCATGCTTGAGGCATCCATCATCATTTCTTTTTCTCCACTGTAACATACAAAATCAATTATGCAAACATATTAATATACCATGTACATGCAACAATGCAAGGATTAGAAAATGTTTACTTACAGAGGTACAAAAATCCTAGGAAATGGAAGGAGGGGTAATTTATATGTTTGGGTTATTTATTTACTGGATTTGGTAAGTGCAACATCTTGAGATTGTTTTGACTAGAAATCTCAACTGCAGCTGTTTGTTTCTAGTCTCAATCTGTGAAACGTGAAGAAGCTCTATTCATGTCTCTCCTATACTACATTTATGATGAAATTGTGTGGAAATTAGTAAAATTGCATTTTCTCCATTTAAATAAGTTCTATAATATTTTGAACGCATTATCAACATCTCGTGAGCACAGTTGACATATGGTCCACATTCGTATTTTTTTCTATTGCTCATAAATTACATACATGATCATCAATTTTAAAAGGTACATAAAAATATAGTAATATTGCTTTCCCTGTAACGTGAAATATGTAGTACTCCTACTACATTAGTATATGTAGTTAACGAGTTTTGATTTATTCTTTTAAAGAAAATCAATAATTGGTTTCTCATCTACTTCTCTGATGATATGATTCTTTGTTGCATGTTGTAGAATGTTGATGGATCTTTTATGAACCCGGTGGAAGACTTGAGAGGATTAATTAGTGGTTCCACAAATGAGTATGAAAGTTTGTTTGGTGAGTCGGATAAAAGTCTCGAAGATTTGAAAAATCGAAAGAGATAAACTAACAAAAATATTATTGATAAAGTTCTGAATTCATTCATCATATTGAAGCTTTTACACAGGCATTAATTCAAAGAGATAAGAATTTTTTTAAGGTAATAAACTAGAAAGAAAATAAATTAAAAGAAAACTCTATCAGAAAGAAATATTCCTAATTTATAGAAGGAAAGTAAATCAAAGTTAATTTATGTTGAATCATGTCTGCATTATCCAATTTATTAGATAATGGAGACTAAAGAAATTAAAATTTATATTTTCTTTTTTAAGAGGATTAGTGTTCAAATGTCTCCCCGTAGTAATTTATAAAAAAAAATTACTATGTTAGTAATTTAACTTTTATGTATATTTTATATTTTTGCATAAGATAAGAATTCTTTTTTATTCAGAATTTTTCAAATTATGGTACTCCCTCCGTCCGCCATTAGGAGTCCCGGTCCCTTTTGAGAATAGTCTTCTCAACACTATTCTCCCTCTAACTTTGTCATTTCTTCACTTTAACTATTTATTATCATTTTTACAAAATAAGTACGCAAAAGTGACCGGGACTTCTAATGGCGGAACGGAGGGAGTAAGATTTTTCTTTTATTATCTTATTGTACCTAACTAGCTTATGCATTCGTCAATCGTCACATATATATATATCAAAGAAATAACATCCATCCTTGACTGGTCATCTCATGTTGGCAAATCAATGGCCAACTTAGCTATCCTGATAAATCGAGCATATTTAAATTAGTTAATTTGTAAGCTATATCCCAATATGACTAAATTGATTAATTGATTGTGTTTGATTATTTTTGCAGTGCTTGTAAAATTTGAAAAGGAAAAAAAAAATCATAGGTAAAATTGATATATCGAGAAGTTCATATTATGAGACTATATTTTACATGTAACATATGACAAAAAAAAATAAAAAATAAATCATGGTAATTTGATTTACTATGGAAACGAAGGTCCTTTTCTACAAACAAAATTAGGCAGGTGTATAAGGATTATATCAACCAACACCTCACGTGGCATTGTTTCAACTGAATAACAAGCTGGCGTTTCTTCACTTTGCCTTTAAATAATTTATAAGTTCACGTGTATACATATTGGTCAATATATAACACATTGATACTTGTACCCAAATTAAAGAATATATACAATTAATATTATTATTTTGATCTTGAAAATTATTTAATCATTCACAAGAAGAATGACTGTGATAAAATAAGTAGCATATTAATATTTTATAATTTGAGGGGGAAAAAACAAAAACAGATTTTATTGCTAAATAGAGAGGATAAATGCAGTGATAAATGGTAGCATGTGTAAATGTTGGAGAAAATAACACGTGTACAACTGTAACGTGGTGGCAGTTGGGCCTCACGGCAAATCCGTTTCCGGCAGTTGGAATGGGCTGTCTTAATTTTTTTTTCTTTATGTTTTAATGACTTCTAGGCTTCCACGTGGCCTTCTTTCATTATAACTCCTCTCCACAGAGGAACCTCACATTACATGTAAGTGTTACTACTAAACACTGAAAACAGTCACTGAAATTTATTTTATAATAATTATTACAATAATTATTTAAGAAAATTAAATTCTTGGTATTCTAGGGTCATGTTCTATTGCTTATACCATTACAATCCAAAATCAACACCAAATCTCCCACCTTAGATTTTAAAATGAGTGGATAAGATTAAATCTTACGAATTTCAATAAATAGTAGACAAAATATCAACAAAATGTAAGATCGTCATTTTGTTATCATATCATAATTTTTGTGTTTATTTTATATTAACATAGTGTATTACAAATATCAACACAATGACATGAGTATTTCAACACAAGTACACGAAAATATCAATCCAGATTTATTGAAATTTTACATGCATTATATTGAGATTTTTATATGCATTATATTGAGATTTCGTCAAATCATCAATATATACGAAAACTGAAATAAAAATCATCAAATTTCATCATCCTATCATAATTTTCGTGTTTTTTTATATTAACATAATGTATTACAAATATCAACATAATGACATGAGTATTTCAACATAAGTACACGAAAATATCAACCCAGTTTTATTGAGATTTCACATGCATTATATTGAGATTTTGCATTCATTATATTGAGATTTTATATGCATTATGTTGAGATTTCGTCAAATAATCAACATATACGAAAACTGAAATAAAAATCATCAAATTTCATCATCCGAACATCGTCGGAACATATGCAATTGATCTCGTTAGAATCCTTATAAAATTACCTTTAATTTGATATATTTTTTGCGAAAAAAATAATTTAAATTGAGATAGTTACGTAAATTTAAAATTTTAGGATAATTTTAATAAGAGGGGATTGGCATTAATGCCCTTTAATTTTATTTAATAATTATTTAAATTTAAAATATAATATACTTGACATTATATCAACTACTAGATTTATAATCTAATGATTAAAAATTCATCTTAATTTTGGATTATTAATTAGTTAGCCATTAATCACCTCCCTTGCCGGAGATATTCTTGCAGTTTTAGATTTGTAGACTCTGAAAGAAAATTAAATTTATAACTTCTTCCGGAGACCAAAACTAAGAAAGATATATACATATAAAAAATCTCTTTATAAGAGATTTATGTATGTAAGATGCAAATATACACGTGTATTATTCCTTTACCTGGAGTACTTGCTTCCTACTGTATCTTTATATTCTAATACTACTTCTTCAGAAAATTATAGTGATTGTAGACATCGGTTTTTCTATATTCTTGAATACATATTTTACTTTCTTCATCCATAATTGATAATTTCAAGGCCTATTTTCAATCGACACAAAAAAATTTTAAAAATGTGAAGGAAAGTATGTGGAAAATATTATTAATAAATCATATGAGTACATTAATTTAGTATAAGCCCACTTATCCAAATGGAATTTTTATAATGAAACATGAGTGTAAAATAATTGTGTGAAAATAGGCCCAATTATCAAAATGGGAGAAAAAGCAAGTGATATTTTAAACATAGACATATTAACAAAATAGAATATTATGATACCTATTTTTTTATGTTTTTATTTTTGAAAACAGAAAAGAAATACTCATATTCAACTAAATTAGTTGCACGACACATCAAAGTATAAACTAAATATACTTCATCCATCTCCAAAAGAGTACGAACTATTTCATTTTTTGTCCGTTCCTAAAGAGTATGAACTTTCTAATTTTGAAAAATTCAAACAACATACTACCCCTACACATCATTTTATTTACAACTTATACCATTACCATTAACACTTATACAATTATAATAATATGGACCATACTCCATACTCTCCACTTACATTATTTTCATTACCCTTTCTCTCTTCTCTTACTTTTCCCCTTATTTATTAAAACTCATGCCGAACCCAAAGTTCATACTCTTTGGGCACGGAGGGAGTATTAGTTTATTATTAGTTCTATTAAACTAGTATACCTTGTATCCACCAAAGAAATCTGAATTAAGTCTTTACTATAATTTAAATCAAAGGACATAATAGCATGCCTAGTAGTACAAGGATTGTAAATAGAGATGCTTAACCAATTGAGGGGATTGACCAAACCTCGGTGAGACACTACCACCCTCTTAAGTTCCTCAGATTTTGGAAATGTGCCCACCGTGATCTGTCAAATCAAGATTCCGGGATCTTCATCACACTACAAACATCAAAACAAACAGCAAGGAGAGCACATGTACAAAGATTGCAACGGTGTGGATGCAGTGCAGAAGCAGACACTAATGCAGGCACCTATGAACTCCATGTCTATAGACAGAGCAGAGACGAGAGCTAACAGGTCTAGCAAAAGGACTGAATTTATAACATTACCCAGACATCATCATCTGATGTTCATAACAAGGTGACTGAAGTCTAATTCATTTCCTTATGCAACAGTACATGAATCTAACCCAACATATATCAAGCAAGTCTAGGTCTGTGACTCAGTGTTTATATTTGACTTCTAATTGGGCCTTGACAGTTGATAGTGTGAACATGACAGCCCTATTATGGTCCTAAATTCCCAATAAGAAGAATAAGGAAGTAACTAACAAAAGTAATAGAACAGCAGTAATAATCAAGATAAGGATGATATAAATAAATTATAATTTCATAACAAATATTTGTTCTTCAATCGTAACAAGTTCAGCACCAATATCGGATACTAAAATAAGGGTAGCACCATAGCTCTTCATTTGAAATGTCTGTAATATTCATTGAGACTAATTCCAATAAGCTTAAATGCTCAATCACTCTTACCCTCCTGAGAACCGATCTCTTGAAGGTAATGTTCTGCATCCAAAGCTGCCATGCACCCTGCATAATGTAGATAATGATATCAGTTTAGATTCCTTGAGAAAATATAAGCTCTAGTATATGTTCATCAGATTAGGAGCCACTACAGATGATAATGAAATAATGAATCAAAAAGGACTAAAACAGTGGTTGCAGCAAACAAAGCAGTGAATGGAATTCCTGAATTAAGTGTCAGATAGGATAGATGCATAACATATTAGTTTGTGAAATCTTAAAACATTGTTAATGGCTCTTACAGAAAAGTTGCAAATAAATATGTGGTGAAAGTTTGTTCCTGGGGATAACTTCCCACTTACTAGTATTCCCTATATGTCTAAAGACTCCTTTCTGAAGGAGGCTAGAAAACGTCATAATTTTTAGCTAGGACAAGGAGATCGCTTAGAACACTAAAATAACCTGACAAGTGAACTACAAAGACCAAGAAACATATTGTATTTCCTTAATCCTTGTGCCAAATGACACATGACATGCTTTTCTTGACAGTTGACGGTGTCTTGGTCTGACTGATCTGATGAAGTAATGAGGTTAGGACATATAGAGCTTAGTAAGGATCACTCTGTATTCAGGGCAATCTTTTGAGGATGATCAACTATTTTCCCAGGATAAATGCAGATTATTCATTTCTATAGGGAAGGTTGAATGGTTGATAACTTGCATACAAAAGAAATTAGTTCAATCAAGTGAACTGCAGATTCAGATTTAGGGATAGGAATGGAAAGTGTGGGTTTAAGAAGTATAATATTAAGGAAAGAATTCAGACTGCAGACGATATTTGAGGATATAAGAGAAATATCCTGTACTATGTCTTGTAAAATAAACAGGATACAAATACAATAAATGAAATTTACACAGAATCTAATATTGGTCCTAACTGCCACTAAGAAAAGTGCTTTCTCCTTCACTGGAAAGGGTGAAGAAAGACCGGTTCAAACAATTCCAAATATTAGTGTTAGTTGACTGAAAATGCCTTGCATTTCCTTTGGTTACAGTTGGTAACTTTGGAAGGTGACTAATCTCTTTGTTACATCATTCCACATAGAGATTCCGGGCATATTATATACTAATACACACTAACAAGTATCTTACAAATACAACACCATGAAAAATATACCCTATAAACAAAAAATGATTCAAGAGAAGATTACTGGTCTCACTTAGAGAAAATTTCAAACACATAACATGACTCAAGCAAAAATTAATTTGGTCACACTTGTGGATATATCATCTGTTTTTGTTGAGCAGTCATTACTGATTTAACCCTATCTCAATTGCCAATTTACACATACCTATGTCTTGAAATAAAGCTACGTCATTTACTAATGTTGTTTTGACAAGCTTCTAAATCTTTTCACTAAATTCTATGTTAATTCTTTGCCTATTCGACAATATAGAACTCTGAAATTGGAGTAATCTTAGAGTTACCAGTGTGAAATAAGTTAATAATCTAGGTAACAAAGTGTTCCAAATTTCCAATGTACTGATATTCATAACATAGCAACATGATGATATTAGAGGTATAAACCTCATTAATATCCTACTCTACATTATAATGAAGCATTTTCATCGTGCAAGCTTAACTTTTTTAGGTGAGTTTTAGTAACTTAGTAAAACCTTTTCAAGTCATATAAAGAGAGATGAGCCATGAAAACAAGTAACCTGTGCTAGTATACTCCAAATTACTTGTACTCTACACCAAACAATAGATATCAAGCAACTTTGTTCTCTCAAAAAATCTTTTCATCAACCTCAACCTTACTTGGGAATTAAGAAACTGAATACACTCAAGCAATGATGCCTAATGGATTCTAAAAGTCATAGGCTCAAAACTATTCTTTTCTTTTCATTGCAATTCCACATAATTGGCAAGGCATAATTGTAGGTGCGGAATCAACACATAGAACTATATCACATCCTAAATATTCAAGATCATCCATGTTTTCTTAAGAAACTAAACTAATCATGTTTAGATACTAACACTAGGAGGGCTGTAACAGGATACTATGTAAAGAAGAGGAATCCCTATGTTTAACTTCAATTTGATCCTTTCATATCAGCAATTGCGGAACCTAATCTTTGTTTCACAATAGCGCCTTATACTATACATTTCTTAACTTCCATATACCAAAATAAAAGCACATACTGGTGAAACATCATGGAAGCTACATCATGAGCTGAATTCTTTTCTTAATGAGTTTCACCAAAATAGTAATCCATCATCCAAAAGGCATCAACTTTTTCTATGTTGAATCATAAATATATCTTTTTTATTCTGCAATAGTTATGACGGCGATTTCTGGTTTAAACAATGTGAAAGTCAGCAAACACCAAAAAAAGTTTCAAGTATCAAAATCAATACAAAAGACAGTAAAGAGTAAATTAAATTCAGCAGAGAACAGTTTTCTTATAGAATACTTACCGCTACCAGCAGCAGTAATAGCTTGCCGGTATTTCTTATCCTGAACATCACCAGAAGCAAAGACACCCTTCACACTGGTATATGTGGTGCCGGGCTTCGTGACCACATATCCATCCGAATCCAATTCCAGCTGCCCATCCAGAAACTTGGTTGCAGGTTCATGCCCAATTGCGAAAAACAAACCAGAAACAGCCAAATCTGAAACCTCCCCGCTCTGCACATTCTTAACCTTCAATCCCCCCAAAGTTCTCTCCCCATACGCCTCAGTCACTGTCGAATTCCACAGCACTTCAATCTTCGGATTCGTCTGTGCTCTGTTCTGCATAATCTTCGAAGCACGAAACTCATTCCTCCGATGAATAATGTACACTTTAGAGCCATACTTAGTTAAAAAGTTAGCTTCCTCCATGGCAGAATCACCACCACCAATAACTGCAAGTGGCTTATTGCGGAAAATAGGCGCCGCGCCGTCGCACACGGCACAAGCAGAAATCCCCCGGTTCCAAAAGGTTTCGGAGCCGGGGAAATTGAGGCGTTTCGCAACAGCACCAGTTGCTACAATCACAGAATCGGCAACAACAGTCCTAGAATCGCTAAAAATCTTAAACGGAAAGCCGGAGAAGTCAACCTTGGAGACAGTCTCGGTGAAGATCTGCGTGCCGAATTTGACAGACTGCGCGCGGCACTTGTCCATGAGATCTATCCCGCCAATTCCTTCGGGGAAGCCGGGGAAATTCTCGACCTCGGAGGTGGTGGTGAGCTGGCCGCCGGGGGCTATGTCGTTGGCCATCCAGCCCTCGAAGAGGATGGGCTTGAGCTCGGCGCGAGCGGCGTAGATCGCGGCGGTGTGGGCGGCGGGGCCGCTGCCGATGATGCAAACGCGTGTTTTGAGGGTCTGGAGGTCGGATTCCATGGCTGAGAACTTGGGGGAAGCCGGTGCGGCGGAGGCGGCGGCTGTGGTGGTGGTGGAGAGGGCGGCGACACCGATAAAGCTGCGGGCTTTCTTGAGAGTGGTGAGGAATTTGGAGAAACAGTTGTAGGTCATCAAGCTTTCAGAATTGGGATTTCAATTGAAATTGAGCGGGTGGACCATTCAAGGTTTCGACTTTCGATTTAGGGTTTTGCTTTTTTCATATTTAAATGATTCTTTTATGGTTTTGGACTTGCTGGGGTTGTTTATTGTTTTGCTTTTTTTTATCAAGACTCCTACAGAGTAAAGGCCAAAATTGGTTCTAAACATATGATCATTTTACTTTTTTGTTCGTAAATATTATCTTTTGAATTTTTGGTCCTGTACATATGAAAATTTTATCATTTTGATCTTCCATCAATATTTCCGTTAAAAACTAACGGTCAACAGGTTTAATCCCTATTTTGACCAAATTAAACTTTTAATTCTAATTTTTTACTCCCTAATTAATTCTTTAATTATTTTTACAAATATTCTCCATAGCCTTTAGTTCAAAACAAAACAGAGCAAGATAAAGGGATTCTTGATGAATTTCCCACTTACATAAACCAATAATTGGTGGCAGATTTGCTAGCTTAGCATAACTTATCCCCTGTATTTCCCAAAAACAAATCCCTAATCAAAATTCTATAAATTGAAATCAAGAAAACTCAAATTTGCATGAAAAAATCGATCTTGGACGAGAATATTCAATTTTTGGGAAGAAATTGAATTCTTAAAATTAGGGCACCTGGGAAATGGCGAGTTGGCAGTGGTGACGCCGAAAACAACGTCGGATTTGAAGAGCTGGAAGGTGTAATTGGGGGCCCAATCGAAAATTGGGAAGAAGAATTGCAGCGCCAAAATCAGTTTCTGAAACCACGACTGATCCTTGAACTTGTGGAGCGGGTCGTCGGGGAAGAATATCTCGGAGAGGCGGTGGCGGAGCTTCTGAGAGGTGGTTCTCGGCGGCGGTGGTTGTTCGACCTGGCGGTGATCGACCTAGCGTCGCCGGAGTCGCGGCCGGAGGCGTCGAAGAAGCTGGAGTAGATCTGGGGTGGTGATGATGGGTTTAGAATATTTACAAAAATAATTAAGGAATTAATTAGGGAGTAAAAAATCAGAATTAAAAGTTTAATTTGGTCAAAATAGGGATTAAACTTGTTGACCGTTAGTTTTTAACGGAAATGTTGACGGAGGACCAAAATGATCAAATTTTCATATGTGCAGGACCAAAAAATCCAAAAGATAATGTTTAGGACCAAAAACGTAAAATGGTCATATGTTCAGGACCAATTTTGACCTTTACTCATTAAAATTAGAAAAATGTGGGATTGTATATTGCCCTTTTTCAAACACGAATTTTTATTATTTTATTTAGGATAAACTGCCTTTAAAATCGTCAACTTTCATAAAAGGCTGAATTTCCCGTGAACTTTAAAAGTTGCACGAAAAATCACAAACTTTGCTCCCGTGTGCAAATTTCCCGAGTCGGGTATTCCGACTAAGTAGAGTGCTGACGCGTGTAACTGTCTGACGTGGATGATGTTGTGGACGCTAATGTGTACAATGACTTGGATTTAAATTTTATATTTTTAAAATCTGATTTTAAAAGGCAAAACCCCCAAAATTGAACTTAAACACATCTAACCCTAACATCAAATTAAACATCAAACATACGCTTTCTTCTGCACAGCGCGACGACGCGACCTCTTCCCCGCAACGACGGTGACGGCAACGGCGACCGCAACATCCGATGGCGCTGGCGACTCTGTAAGTTCTACACTCCGTAACCTCCGCTGCTTAATTTTTTGTTGATTTTGAGTAGGATGAATTTTGGTTTCATTAATTGTCTGGATGGTGATTTTCAGATGGTAATGTTCGATTTAGTTCGGATGGTGATGTTCTCCAGTGATGTTCTCTCGATGCAGATCAGCACGATTTTTCAGAGAGATCAACGCGATTTTTCTCGCTTGATGAAGATAGAAATTGTAAAAAAATTTCCTCCAGAAACATACGTAATGAAATATGAGGTTTTTTAATAATTTTTTTTTAGCATAACACAAAACGACGTAGTTTTGTGTTCCAGCTGCCTAGTCACGCTTCCGGTTCCCACAGAAGATAAGTTAATGTCGGAAAATTTCAGAATCGGGTACTCGGGAAATTTGCACAACCCGGCAAAGTTTGTGATTTTTCGTGCAACTTTTAAAGTTCATGAGAAATTCCAGCATTTTATGAAAGTTGACGATTTTAGAAGCAGTTTACCCTTTTATTTATTTACAATTTTTTCTCAAGTTGGAACACTCATTAAACATTGTTGCAGCATACCACCAACCATTACTAAACTCGATCAAACTTATAACCATGGTTATTTAGCACTCTAATCAGTGGTAGGGACCAAATAAGTGGCTAAGACGAAATATATGGTAAATCGGCTGAGATCTGTTAAGTGTGCTTAAAATGACTTCTAATATATTCATGTTCGGATTGGACATTTTATCATTTGGTTGTGACTTGTGGGATTTAATTAGTGACTTTATCATTTTCACTAATCAATATCCCATAATGTACATACTTGAATTTAATAAAAGAATTAAACTCTATAAATCTCCACAAATCACAAGATTTTCTTGCTTTTATCAACCGAAAAAATGGATACGGGTGGTTGGTTTGGCCAACTGGAAACTCCATTGTAAATTAAGGGGTTATTATGCAACTTCATCTCTTTTCAAGGTTCTCATGAAATGTATCGGGCAAATTTTGTACTGTGAATAACAGTGACAGATTTTTTTTGTGCTATCTTGTGCTATTTAGAAAAAACACAAGTAAAACTGATTTTTTTTTTCTAACAAAAAAAGTTGCACTATTAATAGGTGTGCTAGCTGAAATAATTGAATTGTTTTAATTACTTAATTACATTAATAGGCGTGCTACCTGAAATAATTGAATTGTTTTAATTACTTCAATTATATTAATAGGTGTGCTAGCTGAAATAATTGAAATGTTTTAATTACTTAAATCATATTAATAGGTGTGCTAGCTGAATTATTTGAATTGGTTGAATTACTTAATTAAATATAGTATACGTAGAATTGGTCGACCATCAAAGCCACGTCGACACAGCATCAGAGGCAAAATAGCCAGCTATGCTCCCATCACCACCGGCGGCGGCGGCTCCTCCTCCTCCTCCTCTACCGCCGCAGTCCTCCGACGAGGACTTCTTTTCCGCCGCCTCAACCTCCACTTCCTCCGATTCCAAGCCACGCTCCCCACCCCAAACCCTCCCTCAGATCCCCATCGTATGGCCCGAAGACGGCGCTCTCACCGCCTCCTGGGTCTCCGACCTCATGCACGCCTTCGAATGGGCCTCCAAAGCTCTTCCGCCCTCGGAGCTCCCCTCCGTCCTCCCCGTCGCAGCCTTCGACAAGCTCGTGCTCACCGCATCTAAGATTTTGCACAAGGAGCCCAATTGCGTCAGGATCGACGAGAATTCCGATCTCAATTCGGACTGCCGTGTCGTGGTGGTGGGGGACGTTCACGGTCAGCTGCATGATGTGCTTTTTCTGCTCAGAGATGCCGGATTTCCTGCCGATGATCGCTTTTTCGTGTTCAATGGGGATTATGTGGACAGAGGTGCTTGGGGGCTCGAAGTTTTTCTGATTCTACTGGCCTGGAAGGTTAGGGTTGCGTTTTGTTTTCTGCTATGTTAGTGATGTCTCTAGCTAAATTTGTGATTTTCTGTGATGCGTGAGGAAATCAAGTGTTAAGTGGTGATTGGTCTTTCTAGTTCATATTCGTTCTAGAGTTTAATCTTGTTAGCTTTGGTGCCAGTGCTTGAATTATCATTTAGTCTTTCATGCCTTGTTCAGCAATTAATTACTTGATCTTCATAACTGAGACTGAAGAGTTCACTTCTGTGGTAAGATAGATATTGCTGCTCGTCTCACTTTAAATGTTAGTTTTGCCTGGAACCATTTGTATCATATGTCTGCTGTGTTTAGACTATTATGTATTTGACTAGTTAGTCTCCCGAGGTGGCGAGCGGTTCGTTGTAATAAAGAGTATGAAATAAGCTAGTATATGAGATTTGTCTAAGATTTAATCAGTATTGAATTTTATGCATATACCTTTTTTGATAAGCTTTTTCCCTTTGTAAATAGGGCACACTAGATTCTAGTATCTAATTTAGATGCCACTTGACTGAATGTAAAAGGAAAATAATGAATAGGATGATTAAGAAGACGATAGTTTGGTTATTGGAATGTGATCCAATGCATATATTTTGGCTACATCACGTTCAGCCTATTTTTGTTTCTGTTAATAGAGAGTCGGTGTGTGAAAGGCTCATGAAATTCTGGACTTTGCTTACTTGTTACTTGTAGTTACTATAGCTTTCACAAAAGAGGATTCTAGTCATAGAAAAAGCTTGGTTGCTCAATTATAATAAGTTAAAGCTACTACTGTAATTTGAGATTATAATGGGGTTCACATACTTTGTAGGTTCTTATGCCTCACAGGGTATTTTTGCTTCGTGGAAATCATGAATCTAAGTATTGCACTTCTGTTTATGGATTTGAAAAGGAAGTGTTAGCTAAATATGGTGATAATGGAAAGCATGTCTACAGAAAGTGTTTGGGATGTTTCGAAGGACTCCCCCTTGCTTCAATCATAGCTGGGCAAGTTTACACGGCACATGGAGGGCTTTTCCGTGGTACGATTGCCACTCCATCAAAAAGGTCTAAAAAGAAGAATCGTAAGGTTGTTCACAACCCTAAAGTGGATTCTTTAATTCTCGGTTCCTTTGAGGAGTTAGCAAAAGCTCGAAGATCTGTCCTTGATCCTCCCTGGGAAGGTCAGAACTTGATTCCTGGCGACATCCTATGGTCAGATCCATCAATGACTCCTGGTCTTTCCCCAAATACTGAGAGAGGAATTGGCCTCTTGTATGGTCCGGATTGTACTGAAGAATTTTTGAAGAAGTTCAATTTAAAGGTATTCAACTTCACTACTGTTCATATGAGAATTAATTTTTATTGGTTGGTCTATATCAAATTGGGCAACTTGTAATTTTTGAACATGTATCTGACATATGAATCTTTACCACACGAGAGATATATAACTGCATAATTCATATACATGTTGGTGAAATGGAAAGCATGCTGACCCCTAATCCCTTCATTAGACTGACTTTGTTGGAATGTCCTAATGCAACTGAATTGAAGTTTTACTTGTAACAGATAATTAATGAACTGAATATAATTTCTCACTATTGCAATCGCTGGGACCATTATAATGGAATATCTGAGAATTAGGAGGACCTGGACTGTGATACGAACTTGCTGAATTTAATTGCTGGGAAATAAAAAATACTAGTACTATGTTTTATTGTAGTATGGACTATTTCTTGTGGAATAACCAAAGTATGACATGAGAACAGGAAAGAAATCTAATCACCCTTTATACCTCATTTGCCCCATGCATTTACAACATCATAAAACCTGGTCAGCAACTCAGGCATGATAAAATATAGGTCTTCTAACCAATATCAGATTCTTGATCTTTGACATTGTTTGCTCAATGCAAACTGCTCCAATATGCAGAGTCTCAACAGCCTGTTTTTCATTTGTGGAGAATATTGAAAATCTCTCCTTGCTGCAGTTATTTTGTCATATGATAGGTTTCAGAAAATTTATTTTCTGTCAAACAAGAACTTATATACCCCGTGGCTTTTTCTTGGAGTAGAACGAGACTATCCTTGATGGCTACATTACATTTTACTATAACCTTAGCCACATTAATTACCATGATATGGATATCTGGGAATGTGATATCCCCTCTTACCTGTGTTTTCTCTTAACAAGAATCGTTATATGTTGGTTTGCATTTGAACCCTAACTCTTACACAGTATGCCGTAGTGTACATTTTTGTATTTAAAGTTTTACTTTTAGGTAAAAGACATATCCTTGCACTTACCTTTTTCTGGAGTTATCTTACTGCAATTAAGTTGGTTGTATGAAGTGCATGGCTCCTTTGTGTAGATTTTATTACTATATACTTGTACATCTCACTCTTCATCTGTGTGAGCTTATCTATGATTCAATTGCGAAATTGATGTGCTCAAGTGCCATTCATTTCCTGCATTTCAGTTAATCATCAGGTCACATGAAGGCCCTGATGCACGGGATAAGCGGCCTGATCTTGGAGGAATGGATGTTGGATATACTATAGATCATATTGTTGAGTCCGGCAAGCTCATCACATTATTCAGCGCCCCAGATTATCCACAATTTCAGGTAGCTTCATGATCTCTGAATTCAGAGCCTAGAAATGGCTTCAAGTTTTAGATGTAACCTAAAAAATTAACAAATTCAACGTAGAAGTTCTGCCACTGCATGGATTCGGTATCTACTAAGCAAGTAGACCAAACATATATGCATGTTCTATTTCTATTTACCTTAGGTACTATGGTATTATAGTTGGTTGGACCATCCACGTTATGGCGTAAAAAACATACTAGAAAGTTAACGATTGAGTCATGCCACATGCCAAGTCTTTTCTAAGGACCCATAAAAAAAATTCAAAATAGTAGGAGTCATCAGACCTTATCTTGTACTATCATTTACACTAATAATTGAATGAGAAATTGGGGTGTTTGATTGAGAATTTAGGAGACTTTCTGATACCAGGAAAATTGGTTTCTGGAATTAAATTGTAAAACTGAAAAATAATGTTCGTTCTAGTTCTAGAATCAGGGATTCAAGTTTGATCATATATATGCCAAATTATGTTTGGAAAAATGTTGCATGAACTATCTATGAGTTAGACCATTAGTATTATTTTTGGAACCATGGCACACAATTTCGGTAGATGTCAAATCATGTTTGTAAAGGTACGACAAATTTGATCCTGGAGCTAGAACTCAGAAGTTCTAAAATGCATTTTACGATTTTCATCTCAATCTTTTGTCTTATTCACAGGCAACAGAAGAGCGTTATAAAAACAAAGGAGCCTATATTGTCTTGGAACCTCCAAACTTCGACACACCAATGTTTCACAGCTTTGAAGCTGTAACCCCAAGACCGAAGGTAAAGTTTCCTATTTGTCAATATTATGAAAATAGGTACTAGTCATATATCATTGCAATAGTTATTATGTTATCATTTTAAGAACCTGTTATCATTTGATTACAATTCTATATACGGAGTATAATTTGGAAACTTGAATAGAAAAGCTTCCATCTGAAATGGAGGATGTCTGCAATCTTCGACTCTTTGTTATGCATGTTATGGTGGAGATATATATTTCATACAGAAAAATGAAAGATTTTCACTGTTCTAATTGTTGGTTTACGATATTGGTAGGTAAATCCTTATTATGATTTCGAAGATGTTATTGATTCTGATGAAGAATTGGACCTGGTATCAATGGTGACGGATTCTGGATTGCAGCAGTCTGCTGCTTGAAAAGGCAATATTACGACTGCAAAATACCGAATGAATTTTTGTGTATGCTCTTTTGCCCGTTTTCTATTAAAGTGTGTATTTATATATTTGTGAAAAGGCAAATATAGATTCCCTACTGGTGAGTATCATAATCTTGTACATTATGATATCATTGCCCTGCTGAATATGAGGGTCTAATGACGTCGCAATTTTTATTTTCCTCCAAATTATTGTGTAGTGAATTTGTTTAGATTGTAACTGATTCAGTGTAAAGAAACTAACACCTCAGTTCCAAATTCATTGTATTTGAGCGTTTAGAGGGGAAATGTGTGTTCAGTTCTGTATATGTTTGAATGGCTATGTTTAACATCGGCTTGATCCAACTGCATAGAATACTTTGAGGTTGGTTAAATCAGTTACTGAAGCATTTTGTTAGCTGATTTAAACCAATTTTTTTTTTTTTTTTTTTTATATTATTATTATTATATATACGCTAGAAGAAGATAGATTTATTTTATTCACTCCCCGATATACAAGATACAAGATGACACAACAATATGAATCAAACCTTGAAACCCCAAGGTTTGTGTTGGAATCTATGCCCGGTCAATGAACTTTGACCAATTATAATTTCAACGAGATATTTAATTTTGTGAAATTAAATAATATAGTGTCGATCTACGTTCGGAGTAGATGACCGTGGTATATTTATTTTCTCAAATCCGATTCCCGGTGAGTGAGAAATAATGGATTAAAGTTGTGCAAAATTGCAAACTTAATGAGCTATGAGAGAAGCTTAGGGAATAATTAAGAGAGTTAATTATCCCACATTGAAAGTTACAACCTTATTAAACTAGTATTTAATAAGAAGGATTATTACATGTAATAATTATAGTGGACTAAAATGAAGTGCATGCTTGCCCTTGTAGCGAACACGCGCGCATACACCCGCCCGCCTCGCGCCGTGTCCTTGTCCTTGGTGGACTTGGACTTGGACTTGGACTGGATCTTGGTCTTTGGGCCTAGTTGCGGGCTTAGCCCAAGTCTAGTGGGTCTAGTTCTTTTTAGACGGTGCGTTGACCCTACGTTAATTTGAGCATAAATAGAGTAGCCATTCTAAACAGTCCCCACACCGCATCGGAAACTAGAATCCACAATCTGCATCCATACACTCTCTCCTAAGCATAGTTCTTCTGTCGAAGCTTTGCCCTCTCCTCCATCGGTTCGCCGGAGCT
>NC_062967.1:23382164-23621619 GCF_023119035.1 Salvia hispanica | reverse complement strand
CTCTCCTCCATCCAGTTTGCCGGAGCTCTGTTGATTGCGGTGCTGCTTCATCAGAGACGTAGCCGTTTTATCTTTGGGGACGAAACGCCAATCCGAAGAGCACTACCGGGGCGTATCTCGTCTTGCGGAAAGAGGCCTCCTCGACTCGGCTAATTCCTTTACGATCTATTTGTTTCGAGTTTTCCACTGTAATTTCGTTTCAGTTTCCATTTGTATTTCTTCTTGGGTTGTATTACGCCCGGCTAGTTTATCTATTGTAATCCCTAAATTTCCATCAGTTTGATGGTTCCCTCGAGAGCATCAAATTGGCATGTCTATGTGAAGAGGAGACTGTGATGACAACGTCGAGGCTTGAAGTGGAGAAGTTAACCAGGAAGAATTACTTTAGTCTTTGGCGCATTAAGAAAAAGGCCATGTTGATCCAACAAGGCCTTGCAGAGGCCTTGTTGTTGGATATAAAAGCGAAGGAGAGAGATTTGGCTGATGACAAGAACTTGGTCAAGAAACAACATATATGATGGAAAAGGCTTGTAGAGCCATCATTTTAAGTTGGGAGACAGTCTTGTATGGGCGAAGAATGCAACCGGGGTATGGGTGAAGCTTGAGAGTTTTTATATGGTCAGATCTCTTGCAAATCAGGTTGTATATGAAACAAAAACTTTACTCATATAAATTCCAAGATGAGAAAGGAATGAATGATCAATTGGATAGATTCAATAAAGTTATTGATGATTTAGAAAATATTGATGCAAGTCGTGGATAAAAACAAGACAATTTTCTCATAAATGCAATGCCAAGATCTTTTGATCGTTTGCATTGAAAGCTAAGGGACTTCAAAAATCCAGTATTGTGCATTGCAATCCTGCTGGGGAAGCTCCATTGGTGAAGAAGTAGAAAGGCAAGAAGCAAGAACATGACTATGTTTAACATCGGCTTAGTCCAGCTGCATGAGGTTACTTTGAAGTTGGTTAAATTAATTGTTCAGTAACTGATGGGTGCAAGTTGGCTGATCTTTGCGAATTGCAGCAGCAGTTGAAGCAGTTTGCGAGCTAATATCAATGTAGATCTTTGTCTTATATATACGTTGATGACTAGTGTGTATAGAGATTAATTCATACTTCGCCACACACAAACACACTACACAAAAGCCGTAACGTGTATCTTGTAGTATCATGGAGAGTGAATAACACGATCTTCTTCTTCCGTTGACACAAGTCTTTCATGGATCAATCCATGTAAAATTCTGTCTTGTTTAATCGACTTGAACTCAAAATCTCTGGTCTCAGGAATTAACCACTCAACCATTAGGTTAATATACACACACTTCATTTTGTGATTCATATCACATATAGCGTCGCGGAGTAGTATTTCTTACCAATAAATGGTCCTAAGTAATACTTCTTGTAAACTTTATTTTTCTCATTCAAATAAAGGACTAAGATAGAAATATTATGAACACCATCAGTGATGATGTGATCTAAGCATATTATTATTACTAAAAATGGATTGTTAGGGCAGATGCAAGTGGACTAAAAATAATAAATCAGCTAGGAATAATATACAACAACATAAATTGTTGATATAAATTAAGCTTGTTATAGAATCCTAAGCTGCAAGTCTGGGTGGCCGACCCTTGCTTTGTGTCTTTGGAAAAGATCTTGAAGCGCTTCCACAAACCGGGCATGGACCTCCATAACCTTGTATGGTGCACAAATCAAATTACAGAACTACCAGGAACTGTAGAATCATACATAAAGCCTTTCCTAATGCACATAATGTTTATTGAAATGCTTCCACTGTTTCCTATCTTAATCTCCAGTTTATGCTGATTATCCACCAACTCCCATCACCAGTACAGACTCGTTATTGAAACTCAGATATTTGAAGATGATTTACTTCACAAGTACTATTTTTGTTCTTTATAAATTATATCATAGAAGGTGTATAGGGTATACCTCTTCTTTAGTAGGTTGAGAATTTTTCTTCACCAGAATTGGTTCACCAACCACCACATGGAGCGGCTGTCTAAAAGGTAGAGGTGAACTGCAAAGAATTGTCATAGTTTGAAATTCAGTACAGATGATAACTTTTTAACATCAAAATGGAAATTCAACTGTAGAGCGGAACTTGCAGATGAAACTTAGTTTTCCTCAGTTTGAAATAAATGAAGAAAAAGAGTTGACAAAACTGTGGTGAAGTGAATTAAAAATGAATTTTGAATTTCAAGTTCAGTATTTTCTTCTAAGTTATTCGAATAATCTGTAAAACAAGTCTTTGACTTGTTCTTTCTGGTATCTTTAGTCAAGTCAGTTACTATTTTTTAGGAGTGTTATTAGTGCTTAGTTAGTGTGTTAATGGATTAGTTATTGATGCAGTACGTGTTTATTGGATAAGTAGTATTTTTCTGTCTATTTAAGATCGAGTGATTATCACAAATCATATATATAAGTTCTACATTCGATCAAAAACAGACAGAAAAATACTACATATCCACTAAGCATGTACTGCATCAGTAATAAATCTACTAAAACACTAACTAAGCCACTAATAACACTCCTAAAAAGATACTGAAAGAACAAGTCAAAGACTTGGTTTTATAGATTATTTGAATAACTTAAAACAGAAAATACTAAACTTGAAATTCAAAATTCAGGTTCTATTTCACTTCACCACAAAAACATCTTGTAGAAGGTTTATTATGGCTTTAGAACCTCCTCTTGACCTAAGCTCAACTATTTAAGAGTTTTTTTTATTCTTAAGAGCATAAGTGTCCATGATTGCTCGTATCATATAAACGATCAATATGGAACCTGTGGCCATTGAAATTTCACCACATCTTATACAATAGTGAGTATGATGGAAAGAACTCGGTAAGATACAACTAATTATGAAGAAAAAAGACACCTGTTGTGCAGAAAAATAGTACATTTAAATTCCACATTCCTCTCTATTCCACATATTAAGCTTTTTTTTAAAAGAATAACCTATCATGGCCCATTATTTTCAAATTAAATCATGCTTTAAGAAAAAGGAAGATCAGCAACATCTAAAACTCAGTAACACAAATTTCCAAAACAGAACATACCCTAGTACGCCCCAGAACACAATGGGTGTGAACTTTATGGCTCTGGAGAACTCCCTAAAGAGTTTCCCACCTGGTCTCCACCACTTGTATACATCAGTCTGTAGAACAATTAAACAATCACAGAGTAAGTAATGTTTTGAATTTCTGGCAAGGGCTATAATTTGTAGGGTATAAACCATTACACAATAAGAAAACATGTAAAAGGTTCAAGGTGTAATTCAGAATATGTGTTCGTGCAAACATTAACTGCAGAGCAATAGTACAACCACTTATATAAACATTCAAGGAAAGTTCCCTCCAGATTCTGGTTATTAATTGGCTTCGTCACATTTCCTGTCTATTTCTTTCTTTATTTCTTTTCATAGCATGAAGTGTGTTTCTGGTGATTCTTTACATTCCCTAGATTTCATTAGTTAAGACAATGATGCACCATGTTTAAATTTGAGGCTTACAAATTTGTTCCACATGCTCCTTTATGTGCTGGTATACTACTCTACTTGTATCCAACATTGTTCAACAAATTGTTTTTCATGAACAGGTGGCAGCAATGATAGTGTAACATTTCATTTAGGCTTGGTGTTGGGAATTTCATCCAGCATTCCAGTGTTTCCATATGATTCCGGTCTTACACTAACAGAATTGGAGGGGGCACACTTCCAAAGGTCATAAACCCCCAGCATGGCGACCAAACTATCCCAAATTTATCAATAGGTCATGACTCACCTCAACTCCGACCTAATTTATATCAAAACTACTAAAAATTATAGTCAGGTATGACCTGAATCGAAACAAATGTGTGAGCAAACTCATAAAAAATCCAGATAAAGCACAAAAGGTAGCTTGCTAGCAATCTCCCATACAGAAAGTGTGTATTCATATTGATGCATGTCACATATATTGATATATATGCATCCAAACTTATATTATTATCAGAATTCCAAATGACGAGAAAAATAATGAAAACTGACTCACCTGTCCAAAGCAGAAAACAGGCACCAGAGGTTTGCCAGTCTCTATAGCAATTCGTACAAATCCTTTTCTGCTTTGTAGAAACGCAACCTGTGCATTATAGAAAAGAACATAGGGTAATTAGAATCATTTTAACTGTGAACCTGTGATTTAACAATGAAATTCAGCACTACGAACAGTCACTCCTAACACCCTTCAACAGACAGGAGTAACATGAATTATGTACTACAGTCAAATTCTTTTATTGTATTCCATTTGTCAGTACAATCTGAGAAAAAATGTGCAGACATGCATAGAGACTACATACAACTAGTCAAGTATAAAAGTCATAGAGACTACATACAACTAGTCAAGTATAAAAGTCTCACTTGCAAGTTTTGTGACAAACCCACAAATGGTAGGTTCTGGGCTTTTCACATCTTTCTTCTACTACAATACATAATCAATATATATATATATATATATATATATATATATATATAGGTTTGTGTTAAAATGACAACCCCTCTTAAAATGACAACGTGACAACGCTTATACAGCAATATTATAAACGCTACACAGCAATATCCAACACGTTAGACAGCAATCTATATTGCTGTCTAACGTGTTGGATATTGCTGTTCAAGAAAAATTGATGTTTTTTTTTGCCACGTGGCAGCTTTCAATGCTAGAAAACATGTATGCTTATGAGATGAGGATGTCAAGACAAAGTAGGTAAAATTTGTTTACAGCAAACATCATAAACGGCAAAAGGAAATCGAGATGGTATAAGGACAAAAAATTATGTGATGAATTAAAAGACAAGCAATAGAAGAAAGTATCCAAGTTGCTAATGATCACCTCAGAGCCATGCTCCATATAGCAGGCCTCCTGGACTCCTCCTGGAATTATAATGCAGCTATAACCAGATGACAAAAGTGCAGTAAAATTTTTCCTTGTAGCAGCTGAAAGTCCCAACCACGTCCATAAATGTCGCATGAAGGGAGTGTAGAACACCTGAAAAGTTATCCATAATCAAATTTTGGGAAAGGCAAATCATTATTATGACTTCAGGATATATAAATGCATGTGATTCTTACAGCAGAACTTGCAAGAACCTTGATCTTCGGAAGAGGCATGAAACCAGTAAGATCTGCTATCGCAATTACTCCAATAGGCCAAACTGAATGTGGTTCATAACCAAAAACTGCAAGAGATAGAGGAAGAACTTTCAGGAAGCGAGGGATTCTGTCGTCTAATCGTTTGTGCTATGAAAATTTAGCAAGAAAAGGCACAAACTAGCTGACAAATAGCTCCCTACTTCCCTAGTAACATTCCACTAATGCAAATAATACCGTAATGTTTACCTCCAAGTTGAGTTATACTATTCAGCTCAAAGGTTTCGGAGTTGGCTATACTGTTAAGAAAGTGGTTCCTACCCTTTACTTCCACTTAGGATCAAAACTGTTCAGGTCACCAATAATATCAACCCCGAGAGGGTTGGTGGAAATACAGCAGCACAATTAACTCCTCTCATGACTTACCATGCTATTGCCACAAATTAGTTACAACTTCATTATCTCACAAATGAAGCAGCCCCATACACATCTTCACTACAGTTAATGGAGCTATTAACACTCAGAAATGCTAAAAACTTTTACTTCAATTAAGTAAAGAACTCACATAAAAAAAATGCTAGCTGTGGAAAGTAAAAAGGGGAAAATCATAGTAACTCAAAAGAAGTAGCTTTACCATATGCTTCATTGGGATCAAAGGCTTTGATGTTCTCCACATGCAACGCCACCGGAAAATAACCAACTGCATGCTTACATATATACCTGATCAAATCATTCACCAACACATTCAACCTCACAAACGCATAATTCAAACAACAAGATAAAAAATTGAATTCGTATGTGCAAACATTATAACATAACCTGGCCAAATTCCGGCCCCATCTGCTCCGCTCATTAATCGGAATCACCATAAATACGAAGAGCAACACAATTCCTCTGCAATGAACGCCGCCACAGATTCGATTTTAATCCAGAAAGGCACGAATTGAGAAAACACACAGACGATAGCAGGGATTGTTACAAACCCGAGTGATTTGGGAAAGGGGAGGAAGAAAAACGAGGCGAGGACGATCGAGACGATGAGATGGACCGACCCGAGCCACAGAACAATTGCAATAATGGAATTCATAAGCGATCCTCGAGTGCCCTTGAACTCTGCCGCGGTCGGGGGCGCGTCCGACTCTGCTTCGGACGACGGCGATCTCCGCCGCCTGACGTCGCCGTTGGATTCAGACGACATTGGAGTAAGGGGAGAGAAGAAGGAGTGAAGGCGATTGATGGCAGCAGAGGAATGGGAGAGCTGGAAATATATATCATGTGGGAAACAACGCCATCTCGGAAATAATTTATCTCTCAGCGACTTTTCGTCGAACACTTTCTGGATTCTACCTAAAAGTTATCACATGTCACCGCAGGCACGGACACGTGCCATTCAATTTACATAATTTGTTACTATCCACGTCATTAATGCTTAATCAACGAAAATTAATAAATTATGTAAAGTTAGAATGATAATACCTATTAAAATAACACATATCACAATTCCTAGTCAATCATTTATACACGCAGACGAATAATAAGCTGTCATGTGGCAATAAAAAAAATGCTCAAGTGCAAAAATCTCGGCCAGCAATATACAACACTGTATACAATAAATTTTTCTCGGTCAGCAATATCCGACACGCTATACAATAATCTATAGATTAATGTGTAGCGTTTATAATATTGCTGAATATGTGGTGTCACGGTGTCACTTTAAGAGATGTTGTCATTTTAACACAGACCAAACTACTATTACTGTATTTAAATTTATGCTGAATTATCGATCCGAACAAAATTATAATAAAATACATATTTTTTATTCGGCAAAATTCGTACTAGAATAAGAGTAGTACCGCTCAGATTTTTGTCACCATTGGAAAAATTAAATTCTAATTCTGATAATTTTGTAATATTATGCGATTATTTTAAACATTTAATACTATTTAATTCCCAACAAGTTTGTAGGAGTTTTTTTTTTTCAATGGTTGGGCCAAAGATATCTGTTGGCCGATCTAATTTACTCTTCTCTAGTCTATTTTGTAGACATTTTGAAAGATGAAACAGTTGGAAAAAAATTTTTTTACTATGTTTTCGAATTATTTATAGTAAATATATCGATTTTCACCAAGATACTAAATTTTCATTTTTGTGGAGAAATTTTTCGAAATTGGCAATATTCTCTGACATTCTTTAAACACTGTCCTATATTTGATTTTTGTAATCATGTGTCCAAATTTTGATTTTTGGAATTCATATAACTTTCCGACCCAGTTTCTTGGCTTTGTCTATTACTTTTGTCTTTTTTTTCATAAGAAAAACGATATACGCATTTTTCCCATGATAACAATATTTTGTAAGATCGCAGTAAAAACACTAGAGAGAGATAGCCTGTCACATTCCAATAGACAGGGATGCTAAGTTTCTTTTTAATTCTAGTGCTTACTTAAATTTATTGTTACCAGCAAAATGTTTTTATGATGAAATTTTAAAATTTATATTATACTTTAGGCTTGGACCGAACCATCATAATAGCATAGGTGTGAATATATGAAGAGGCTAGTTAATAATTTATGAAACGGTCTGACCTATTTTGTCTAGTTGAAGTAGATGGACAATGCCTTTTGAAGGATCATTTAATTATCAGTCTAAAGATCTCGTGCAATATACTTATGAAATTGGGACGTTTGTAATAGAGCAATATCGGAGTTCACACGTAGATATTGGATGTATGAATTTGGGAAATAACATTATGAAGCCGATATGGATGATGTTGGTGTTGAGGAAGAGGATGTTCCATGTGATGGTGACAGTTATGTAGTCCATCGTCTCAAGATGAATCTGAATGAGAGAAAAATTTAAGTCATAATCAGATGAAGGACTTTCTAACCAAGGTCATATTCTCCTTTAGTTGATATAGATCCATCGGTTCTACATTATGCGCATTGTGTTATAGAATATTTTCATTCTATCTTCATAATGATAGTCACAACGATACAACCCAAGTTACTTTGATATGGCAGTCAAGAGCGACTCATGGTATTGGGATGAAAGCAACCCCACACATATTGGATTGAGAATAAATTTGATGGAAAACTACATTTGAAGATTATTAATTTGTAACATTTGGAAGTTGTTCACGGTACATTATTGTAGAAAGGAAAGAGGAAAAGCTGCATGTAGCATGCAAGTAATTGTGACACGCATTCTTTACTATATGAGGTTCTATATAATGAGGTCTTTGACAATCCAATAGACCATCAAATCCTTTTTCTTTTTTTTTAAACCACCAAATCTCATCTTACTCTCATGCAGGGACGGATCCAGGAATGCATATGAAGAGAGGCAAAAATATATATAGACAAAATTTAAGAGATTCAAGAGAGGCAATTAGTGGAAAATTAAAACTAATATATTTTATAATGTATAATTTATGTATATGTGATGAAATTTGAGGTGGGGCATTTGCCCATGCTAACTAGTAGCTGGATCCGTCCCCGCTCTCATGTTTTCTGTCATTTAACTTTGGACTTGGTATCCGGCCCAAACAATATGAGATAAATGTACGCTCTACAAATATAATAAGGCCGGATCATCGGGAGCCTATAGATAGATCAAATTAGCCTTATTTTTGCAAGAATGTATATACTACAAATTTTCGAACCCTAGTTTTTCTATAGAGGCACCACAACAGCAATTCATGGATAAATAATAGTAATACGATAATAATAATATTAATAACCGAAAAAAAATTTATCAAGGGACAAGGGATTAATTGTTACTGAAGAAAGTTGTCAGAAATTGCCTCCAACTCACGCTGACAAGATGAGGAGTGGGGTTAGGGGTTCGGTTGAAATTATATGTTTAATAAAGTCACGCACATGAAACGCGACTTTAAAGCAGAAAAAATGTAATGTATTCCAAAACCGCGCATATGTAACCCGTTTCTAAAGTCGCGTTGTCAACACTCAGGTTTAAAGCCCCGTAGCTCAACACGTTTTTACCACTCAATTGTAGATATTTGCCTCTGATGAATATCAAGCTAAACCGAGATATTTTGTCGAGTTTCGAGCGGGCGGAGGAGCATCAACAATAAGGGACGTCAGCACGAACTAGCCATAGGCTAGCGGGACGGGCGTGGCGGACGTCTACTATTGTGTTAGGCTAACGCGACGGACGAGCTGTCATCTGCGGACAATACACGTTAGCCTATCGGTGGCCGTCTATTGCGTAGCGAGCGATAGACTAACCGATTTTATTTTATTTTTAATATTTTTTATTTATACTATATATTTACAACTCATTACACTTCATTTTTTAATATTTGATAAACAACAACGATTTGAATTAATCGTATTTGTGAATTTATTTGCTCGACTAGGGTGTTGACTAGCTTGTTACTGGACTATGAGAACTCCTTAATAATATGATAGGTGGAGTTTTTGGCTAGCCTATTTCTAGCTTATAGCTAGTCTATGATCAGTTGTGTATACTCTTATATTTGAATGTCTCTTATTGCCGTGATACATTTGATAGTCCAAATGAAATTTACTCACCCATATTCAGAAAATAGATTAACTTCATTAATCAGAATTCGCATATATTTAAGCTCAAAATTCGCATATATTTAATGGTATATACTTTAGTTTATATAATATCCTGGAATTCTGGATCCGCAAAAGGATTTATTTTGGTTTAATTAAATGAAAAAATAGCCACGAAAAATAACACAAAGAAAAGATTAAGATAATGTCTTCCTCTGCCACCAGACCTTCCTCCTTCACACTCTTCACCATCTCCGCCCCTTTTCCACCGCCGCCACCGCCGCGCCTGCTCTTCAAAACCCCCACCGCATTCTTCACGCCCCTCCACCACCGCGCCAAAACCCCCATCTCCATCAATTCCATCGACGTCTCCAAAGAAGACAAGCAAGACCAAGACCTGCCGATTCCGTCGGAGGAGCCGGAGTCAAATCTCGATTCTCGGCGATTGGAGGAGAAATTCGCGGTCGTGAACACTGGAATCTACGAATGCAGATCCTGCGGGTATAAATACAACGAGACCGCCGGAGACCCGTCGTACCCGATTCCGCCGGGCTTGCCCTTCGATAAGCTTCCCGACGATTGGAGGTGCCCGACCTGCGGCGCGTCGCAGAGCTTCTTCGAGAGTAAGAGAATGGAGATTGCGGGATTCGAGCAGAATCAGCAGTTCGGATTAGGCGCCAACACGCTCACGTCTGGTCAGAAACTTCTGCTCATCTATGGTGGTTTGCTTTTAGGGTTTGCTCTGTTCTTATCGGGATACTTTCTCCAATGATCCATCGCCTGTTTTTTGGTGTATGCTTGTTTGTTGTCTATGAAAGTGTAATCTGTATATCGAATTTACTTTTTGAAGTCATCAGTAATGTATATCAATTGTATTTGGGAATGCCTGTTTTGTGTTTGCTTTAATGCTGCTGAGATCAAGTTAGATTTTTTCTCACTGTTATGTTGCTGGATGTGGTATTTGGTTATGAGGATTTTGAGAGAGTGATTTTAGGTGAAAATTGGAGTCATGGAAAGGTGCTGGTCTTGTATGTGGTTATGAAGTGAAGAGTTTTGGGCATGATTGAATTGTAGTCCAATTGAGGCCAAGTTAGATTTTTGCTTACTATAATTATGGTAGAGGTATTGTTAGGTAATGAGTACTATGTTAAAAGAGTAGTTTTTGGCGAAAATGGAGTTTTGGACATGGGAATGCTTTCCATATTCTGTGGCAGCTTTCGTGTTAAGTGACCGTTATCTTGACTGTTGTTGTTTGGAACTCAAGGAGAAGCCTAGTTCAGCTGTTTCTATAGGATCCTGAGAAAGTTGTATGTGAATCAGAAGATTACAGTGAGTTTAGCCTTGATTTGAGGTCCTCTGTTTTAGTTAAATATGTGGAGTTTAGGAGTGCAAAACTAACTGCAGATGAGGATTGATCTCTGAGGTGGTGTGTAGTATGAAAGTCATGAATTTCGAGAGCTTCCTCATTCAATAGTTATTGTCTTTTCAGTTTGAGCTTTGCCTCTTTGCTAAAATGGAACATCCATCTCAATGGAAATCGTAGTTGCTAGTAGCTACTCCACTTTCTTCCTTCCAAGCTCATAGTTGGGAAAATCCTATTTTTTCATAGGGTTCATGTACTCTTTGGTGATACTTAAAACATTCTTAGGATTTGGAGTGCATGTTCAACTACTACATTAGAGCATCCCCAACCCGGCTCTTAGCCGTCTCGCCGAGACGAGATGGCTAAGAGACCGGGTTGGGAGTCTCCCAGCTCCATAATATTTCGTCGGGGAGAAATTCTGGGATAGCTACCACCCCCCCAATCCCCCTCCACGTGTCGAGTTTGGATTGGGCTGTGACGCCCACTCACCGGTCCGTGAGTGGCCATCGTTTATTATGGTTTTTTATATTTCTTTTGAAAATCAGAATAATTTGAAAAAAAATACCAAAATTAATAAACCCAATTTCCCAAATTCGAAAAATGGTTTTAATTAAAAAAAATCAATTTTTCAATAATTTTTTTTATTTAAAAGGAGTCGTTAATTATGTTTTTAAATTTTTTATGATTTTAATTTGTAATTTTTGGGTATTTTGATTAATGTTTTTTTAAATAAAATATTTTTTTTATTGAATAAATGAAATAGTTAATAGATGAGATGGTTTTGAGATGGAGGGTTGCAAGTGGTATCTTTTGATGAAGAAATGGAGTAAAAAGTGGTGTGAGGCCATGAACAGTATAGAGATGAGATGAATTGGAGATAGGAACGGGGATGCTTAGCGTTTGTAATTTTTTTGTGAACTTCTTAGAAGTTTATAATCAGCCTAAATGGAAGTTTTTATTAATTAACATCTAAGGTGGAAAATTTATCCCACACTTGGAGACTTGTATAAAAAATTTTCCTTTCACAAATCTCACACTTGTATAAAATTTTAGTTGTATATAGCTGACCTGATACCCTCTAGTTAGTAATACAAGAAATGATTTGTCAATATTATATTTATATCTGTTATTTTATAATGATTCTTCAATTGATGCAGCCAAATCATTTTAAATTGGAATTACATTTTAATAACTCCATGTATTATTCCCAACTAGTATTACACATGTGCGATGCACAAATTAAAATATTTTTAATCGAAATCAATTAAATAAAATTAGAAATAATATCATTATATAAAAATTGTAAATAATAAATGTGTACTCTATAATACAATGAATTATTGGTGAAGAAACTTATGAATGATAATTTTGTAGGAATGATTTACACCAAATATTCAAACAAAAATGCATATTCACTACTTTGTTTACTTTTTCAGTTTTGCATATATAATCAACATGAATGTTCCTATTACTTTATTACTTCAATTTTTATTTTAATTAAAAGAATATCAAATTTCTTTCTTTTTCATTTCTCATTTGATTTGTTTATACTATTATACATCAAAATTTATTTATTTAAATTGATAAATTTTCAAAAAACACATACTTATTTAAAACATTAATTAGTTTAAATTAATACGGTGTGTAACTTAAATAAAAAAAATTAAGAAATCCCATAACGTAACTAATTAATAAATATATAAACCAAGAGCAATAATAGACTTGTATAAATAAGGAGTATATTCTATTAACAACTTTAGTAATGATTTGATGAAACTCATGTATTGAAATATGTAACTAAACTCATGTATTGAAATATATAATTACGAAGCCTTAACAAATTAAACCTAATGTATAAAATCGCGTCTCCATACCACAACGTCTTCTTCCAGAATTTTGTGTCCTCCCAGAAATTGATTCTTCCTTTATTTGAACTTCCTCTAACATGGTCAAGGTATGTTGTTATTTTCTTATTAGCATTTAACATAAGTGGATCCACTGGAAATGATGCTCTCAAAGGGATGGAAGCAAACACGCGTAACAGAAGCGCAGTGGCTTGGAGAACAACCACTGGATCGGGAGGATGCGCCCTTGCTCATTATGTTAAATAAATTGGCTACATTCAACCCCCATAAACATATGACTCCCTATAAGAAAAATGAAATTGACCATTATAAAAGTAACATTACATGTACAAAGTAAATCATGAATAACAAAAGGTCATATGTTACGAACTCCACAAAATAACTAAATTATACTCCCTCCGTTCCATAGTAATAGAGTCATTTTGTCATTTTGGTACGTTCCATAGTAATAAAGTCATTTCTTTTTTTAGTAAAAGTCAACACATTTTTCCACACCTACTTTACTTTCTCTTACTTTTTTCTTTCTTCATCTCTCTACCTTTTTCATTTTTCACTTTATTATCCATTTACTTAACTTACCTAACACAATTTTTCTTAACCTTTGTGCCAAAAAGAAACGCCTTCATTACTATGGAACGGAGAGAGTAGAATTTTAGAAAACTTGATAAACTAAAGAAAAGGAACTTGATAAACTAATGGAATTGAAAATATACTTTTCTATTTTTCTCTGCTTAATGCCAAAGCTTGATTAAGCCACACATTTCCCCTGGAGACTGATCAATTCTCAATATAGGTATCCTAGAGTTAACCAGAAAATCATCAATGGACATTCTACATTCATAAAAACATCAACTTGACCTAAATTTCATTTCAATCCATTGGAAAAGAGTCTCATATAATAATGGAAATCAATTAATAAAAAAATGTTAATTCGTGGTTGGAATGAGATTTTCACCTGGCTAAAGTTGGTTGCCCTGAAACGCTGAATAAATTATTGAAAGCCATTATGCCACTAACTATACCACTAATCATCTAATTATAGAATCTCAATAACCAACTCTTATCCAATAATTATAAAACTAAATAACTTTAGTTTGCGTAATTTTACTACTACTATTCAGTAAAAAAAGGCAGTTATATTTAAATAATAATATCTATTTTAAAAGGGCATTTTCCTAATCACCTCCAAAACTCACCTTATTTCTCTAAATATCTCTAAAACTCCCCTTTTATATAGTGTATAGATCTTCTGCACATTGAAAAGTGATTTTATAATCTATCTCATCCCCTTTTATAGTATAGATCTCCTGAACATTGAAAAGTGATTTTATAATCTATCTCAGCCCAATATCTTATTCTATTATCCTGTATGAAAGGGAGTGTAGCTATCCTTGTCGGCCCAAGAATACACCCACTCTGCCTTTTCTCTTATGCTCACATTTATGCATTCGAAGCTTTTCTTTGTTATTTTGATCTTACTTCTTCCGCAAGTCTCATGTGTAAACGCCATAAGTTTTTAAAAAAATTAGTAAATAAGAGAGAAAGAAAAAATAAGTAAATTAAGAAAAATATGAAAAACATTGTAGATAACGTATGAGAGATGAGAAAAAATAGGTAAATTAAGAGAAATATGAAAAAAATGTAGATAACGTATGAGAGATGAGATATAGTGGGCAAAGTATGAAAAGAAATTTTCCATTTTTAAAAATGAGCTTAGAAAAATCTAATAGAACTGTGCTTGGTGTGAAATATTATTACTATTTTTTAAATGTATTAGCTTCTTGTACATAATGAATTACTAGTTCTTTGTATTTCCTTTTGGCACGAAAAAATAATGAAATTTTGTAATTACTCAAAATAAACTGTTCTTGGACTGGAAAACTATTGATTTGTATATTGAAAACTTTTAATACAATTTTCGGCAGAAAGTATCTTTTGTGCACAAATAAATTATATAAATTTTCTAAAGCATCTACAATAGCACCCCAAAAATCCCTAACCCATTTTTATGTCGTGGTTTGGTGCTCTTTATACGAAGGGAAGTCATGCATTCACATATAAATCACGTATATAAATTTATTTGACTAATTATGGGATCAATTAATCATATGTTAAACAATTAATTGTATACAAGGACTCACATAAATCATGACTAAGGAATTAAAACCCTAATTCATGATATTCTACGATTTAGAATAACCGAACATATTCTCTAAAGAATCAATGATTGTTTGCACCTTCTCCACATGAATATCTTCGTACTCGACCACAAATCATCTAATATTTATCCGGAACTCAGATAATGACCGTTGTGTGGGAAAAATTTATCAGGTCGAAAAGGACTTGACAAGAAAGAAGACAAAATATCAGCTTTGTCGGACTTGACCAGAAAGAAGACAAAATATTAGCTTTGTCAAAAACCTTTTTTTTCGTCCACTCCTAGAAGGGGAGCACGAAATTTTGACTAATTAATTCCTTAAAACTCTTCTTTTCGGTCTCTTTTATATAGGGTTATAATGAGTTAGATTAGGTATCCATGGAGTTTGGACTAGGGTCAAACCTGTTGGTCTTTTACTAATTAAATTGAGCCTCAATTTAATACAAGCCCAACAGAATATTATTATCGGCCACTACATCAAAATAATACTTAACTGCCCGTCCAATCCAAAATTACGAGTAATCCGGACAAAAACCTCTTTAATTTATTATTTTCCTTGTTCAAGATATAAATACCCATTAATTAATTAGTCTGTTATTTAACTTTAATTAATTAATATCTTTTTCCAAGAGTTGTCTATTTCGTAATTTTTATTTATTATTCTGGAATAAATTCCAATCGGCCGAGTTTCTGAATAATAATTTTTTTTTCGAACACCTCTAGAGGATATTTTCAAACTTGACTCACTCAGCACACGATTCAGTGCAATAGCAATACTAGCACCTCTGGACATTGGTCACTCAAGATATAAGGATTCTTGGATTACAAAAATTCCGCACCATTTGATAAATCAAAGTAAAGCATAATAAAAATCGTATGTTCAATGTTATGTCAATAATGATTAAGAAATAACAATCACCAAGACCTAGTCTTTCAACAAATAGCAAGAAAGAGTTATTTCAATTGTTAGATCCTTCAGTGCTATATTGCACCAGTGTCATTTATTTCCTAAGGTAGGAAACATACGGACTGATACTGCAACCTTTCACGATAGGTAGTCAAAGTCTATCAAGGTTGTGAATTCTATTTCTCTTCTACAAAGAACTGACTGTGTCACCTTTTGTGAACGTCGTTCACGACCAGTCTATTATGCAGAAGAATTAGACTTGTTTGTTTCTTATACATTTAAATATTCGAGAGACATCTTATAAATGCATAAGCAAACTCCAAGCAATAAAAATTACTTCTTCTCGCCTTGGGCTAAAAGTGGATTGTAGAGTATATTATATATACAAGCAATTCTATTCGTGCAATATGCTCGAAATATGATTTTCAGTATACCAATCATAAGGCCATCCACAACGTTATCCCTTATCCATCTCTTAACCCCCTCATCTTTTCACTATTCATGGGCCCCACTGTACTTTTCACTCCATCTCTTAACTAAGAGATAGTACCTACATCCCTTCATCTCTTAACTATTCATTCAATTTCATTTTTTATTTTTATTTTCAACAAATCCGATTAATAAAAAACACACTTCATTAAGTAAAATAAAATTATAATTTAAAATCCTAAAAATATAAAAATATAAAAAGCACATAATTAAAATCCTAAAAAAATAAAAACACATAATTAAAATCATAAAAAAAATAAAAAAACACACCATTAAAAAAATGGAGGCAAAGAATACAGAGGCTTTTTATGGTGGATAATTTGTGGGAATGATTTGGTATTTATAGAAGTGATTGGAGGCTTTAAAAAAATTGAAAAAAAATTACAAATTAAAAAAAAAAACGACTATAAACGGCTAGTATAATTTTTGGAATTTTTTTTTTATATTTTTTAATTTTTGAATTTTTTTTGAATTTTAAAAAAAATAAAAAAAAAATCAATTTTAACGGATATAAATGTCGTCCACTCGCGGGCCGGCGAGTGGGCGTGCACGAACCACAGCTCGGCGACGTGGCGAGCTGTCTCGCCAGCTTCCTCTTCGGAACGAGATGGCGACGAGACGGAGCTTGTATCGCTGTCTCGCTGCCATCTCGTCCGAGACGAGATGGAGACACCCACGCTATGCGCTGTGGGTGCCCTAACATTTTCCCCTACTACTTCAACATTTTCAGTTTTAGTCCCAAAATCTGCAATAAACCAACTCCAAAATTAGTCCCAACTTATTTTTTCATTTTTCATACTCCCTCCGTCCCAAGATAAGCGACTCACATTCCTTTTTGGGACATCCCAAGATAAGTGACTCATTTTCTTTTTTGGTATTCTCTCTCTTACTTTTTCTCTCTACTTTATTAATTCTCTTACTTTATTCACTTTCAACTCTACTAACAAAACCTCATTTCCTTAAATCCCATGCCGAAAATTTGTGCTCACTTATCTTGGGACGGATGGAGTATTTTTTTTTTCATTTTCGATTTAGAATCAAATAACATAGATTAAAATATCAATATTTATACAAAACACTACAATGATAATATTTTTATTAGATTAAAATTACTGCATTAAATTTCAATTGTTACGCACATAAGAAAGGATGTATTTAAAGACTGAATAACGTATTAACATTTATAAAAAATCAAAAATAAATAAATAAACTGAATTCTGTCACATTTTAACAATAAGGTCGCAAAAAATAATAACCGCAACACCAGCACCCGCCGCAGCTGTATTCCTCCGGCCGGCCACAAAAAAAAACATACCCTAAGGCTGGAATTTTCAGCCTCATTGTTGATACAATTAAGTTTTGTGATTCGAATCCGGACATAAGGTTCATGTGGCATGTCTAACATGTGAGTAGCAAAAAAAGTTGGCGTAACCAATCTTGCAACAATTATGTACCGTTTTCAATAGCTACAAAACACACTCAAAATCCAATTTCATTTCAATTAGTAGTAGTACTTTTTTGTGTTGAACATGATGTATTATTTGTTTTTGATATTAAGATTAAAAATACCTCATAAAAAATATGTTAAATAATTATTTTTTGTAATATTCCTTAATACTTCCAAAGTAAGGCCAGTGTAAGGTAACTACTGTGTACTGTGTCGTGAATAAAGATGCCATTATAAATCGCAGATGGGTGCCGTTGACATTTGTGATTACTTATGTTTTCAGGTCAAATTTGTTGATGGTATCATTATTATACTATAGAATTTACTAAAGTGATAAATCATTATTCAACCACACATACATGAACTGTCACGTGATTCAGATTCAAGAAATTAGTACCGGAATCAAATCATTTCGTAAAACTCAATATATTGAGCTGGATTTAGTAAGATTTTTATTTTATTTTGCACAAACTAGATCTACATAAAATAGTTAGATTTGTTTCTATTTTTGACTTTGATGCTTGAATTTTACCCCCCTTGAATGTCCCTAAAGATACATGAGTACAAAACTATGATGTAAACATACCGATATTAATTATAAACTATTTATAAAAAAAAAATTGATAAGATAGTGACACAGGTAAGTTCATTACTAGTTTCTTTTTTTGGGCGATGGAATTGCTTGTGACACAAATGAAATAGTATAGCATAAATCTCGATGGATTGAGGTTAATCACTACCGTTGGAAAGTAAAAAAAAAAAAGTTGGTAAAGAAAGCAATAAGTGAGGAAGAAATATTTCACATGACCCCAATTAATGCTACTACTTCATTTGAATGAAGCTATGTTGTGACCCAACCTATAAACAACAATGATGATTGTACTTGATTTCCAAATGTAATTAACGATTATCCTTTACTCAATCATTACTTGCATTAGCATTTCCCCTACCCTTAATCATCATTCCTATTGTTCCTAACGGTAAATAAATGTATAACGGATATTTCTCCATTTTCCCTATGTTTATGTTATGCTAATTATAGTTAACACCTTTTTGCCATAAAGAGGATGGAGAGACGCTTCTTTTATGTTTATTGTTTTAGTCAAACACATGTCATTTATATTTCACTTTGTTAGTGAAAAATACTTGCTTTGCTATTTAGTACTTAGTATAGTACTATAGTCTATAAGCCATCGGTTGACGCATGAATAAATTATGACTGTATTTTTTCAATAGAAGGTATCTCATGCCCATGGTAAGAACAACTACAGGACAAAATTTCTTGTCAAATTTAACACCAGTAGAATCGTTTAAATGATGTGTGACAATATGTAATAAATAGAAAAATTATTAAAACTTTGGACCGTGTGCCATGAGGTAGATGATTTCCTATTTTCCAATCCTCAAACCTCCCATCTATTGAATAAAGTGTGCCATGAGTTAGATGATTTCCTATTTTCCAATCCTCAAACCTCCCATCTATTGAATAAAGAAGAAGAGTACTCCATCCGTCCCAAAAGATTGTCCCATTTTAATCGGACACGGGTTTTAAGAAATGTAATGGAAAGTGAGTTGAAAAAGTTAGTGGAATGTAGGTCCTACTTTTATATATTAGTTTTATAATAAAACGTGAATATGAATGAGTTAGTGGAATATGAGGTCCACTACCAAAAATAGTAAAAAGTGAATTGAGACAAACTTTGTGGGACGGACCGAAATGGGAAAATGAGACAATCTTTGTGGGACAGTGGGAGTATTACTCTAATTGAGCTACAATTGCCTTCAATTCATGGTTCACATTTCAATTTCATACTCTAATTGAGCTACATTGTCCGTCAATTCATCTTTCGCATTTCAATTTCAACGCTTCCTTCGTTCAATAATAAATTTCATACTCTAATTGAGCTACATTGCCCGTCAATTCATCTTTCGCATTTCAATTTCAACGCTTCATTCGTTCAATAATAAATATCATACTTGAGTGATGACATAATATTTTAGAAGATATTGTTTCGTGTATAATAAGTGGAGAGAAAATTTTATTTTTATAGAGAGGAATTTTTCTAAAATAAGGTGATACTATTTTTTATGGAATAATTTTTTTTAAAAAATGTGACATATATTTCTGAATAGAGGAAGTATCTTAATAAAAAAAACATTAATATAGTTAGATCTAGATCTATATAGCGTAGTATTAATAATTATAATTATGTTTTCATAATGCACGAACAAACTCGCAATGGAGTTATTTAAATAAAATTAAAATATACTGATATTTTATTTTTTTATTTTCTAGAATGATAATGCGACATTCACATTCCTCTCTTCAAAACCCAAGACAAGAACAAGAACCCCCACATTCCTCTGCCGCAATTCCACCAGAAGCGATGCCATGTTTCTGCACCAAAAACTAATAAACAAATATGCACGAAACATCGACTAAGTTGTTGGTGGAAAGCAGATGATATGATTGAGTTAGTTCGAATATGAAAGAATTACTGCGTTGGAAAAAGTGAAGTGGGGTGCGTCGTGGGCTCTGTTTGTTTTCAGTTTACCTTTAAGATTAAAGCAACTCCCAACATCCATCGATCTACTCTTCACGTTTCATGTCTCAGTGGGGCTTCCATCTTCAACTCTCCACTCCCTTCTGCTTTTATTTCTAATCAAACCCCATTTGTCTTCCAGCCACCAGATTTCATATGGCTTCCCTCACAAAAGTCCAGATTTTGTTTCTTTGCCTCTGTGTTTTTCTTGCTCCATCATTTTCTTCCAAGGTAATGATGCCTTTTTTTGTGTAGTTATGGAATTGTTTCTGATTTTGGTGGATAAAAATGGTGTCTTTTATTGTTTAGTTGTATGTGGTGTACATGGGCAGCGGAGGTGGTGATGGCCCAGATGAGATTTTGAGGCAGCACCATCAAATTCTTAATGATCTTCATAGGGGGAGGTTGGTTAATTGTTCACCCTCTCATTACTTCTGCATTTACTGCCTCACTGTGTTTGTCCTCATCAATTGATTGCTTTGTATGTGTGTGTGTTAATGCAGTGTGGAAGAGGCCAAGGCTTCTCATGTGTATAGTTATAGGCATGCTTTCAGAGGCTTTGCAGCCAGGTTGACTGAGGAGCAAGCTTCTCAAGTTGCAGGCAAGTACTTGATTCTGCTTAAATGCTAGTACTCATGATTAAGATCAACCTAATACAGTGACTGATTTATTGAAATTGTACTTTTCTCAAATTTAAAGCCTATGTCCTACTAATAGTGTTGGTGTGGTTGGGATTAATTAATGAAACTCAGAAATGCCGGGAGTTGTGTCGGTTTTCCCCAACACTAGGAGGAGCCTCCACACCACTCATTCTTGGGATTTCATGGGCCTCCTTGGTGAAGAAACTATGGAGGTTCCTGGTTATTCCACCAAGAACCAAGTTAATGTCGTCATTGGTTTCATTGATACAGGTAACATTATCATTTGCTTCATCCACAATTTTCGAATTCCACAGGATTTTGGTTATCTTCTTATGGCCTTTTGCACAAGTTTATACACTGCAAGACTATTTTTGATGTCTCATTTTGCTGATTTTGGTTATGTTATTATGGCCTTTACTGCTTTTCTGATGTTGGCAACAAAAACTGGATATATAGTTTTTCATTTTAGAACATGAAGGCGCTATACATGATTGAATTCTTGATTCCTTGTCCCACCTTTCCACTCGAATAATAGAACTTGGCGTTCATGTAAAGAGTCTAATTACAGGTATTTGGCCGGAGTCCCCTAGTTTTAGTGATGCAGGCATGCCCCCTGTGCCGGCTGGATGGAAGGGACGTTGCCAGCCAGGGGAAGAATTCAACTCTTCCATGTGCAACAGGTTGAGTACATCTGGCTTCTTCTTCTTCACCAATCATTGCATATATTTCATCGTTCGTTGTACTGAATTGCATGGGGTAATATGTCTTTCTTGTAGGAAAGTGATTGGTGCAAGATACTACCTGAATGGCTATCAAGCGGAAGAAGAGCAGGAGAAGATAGTATCATACAGATCTGCAAGGGACAGTGTTGGACACGGGAGTCATACCTCGTCAATTGCTGCAGGTCGATTTGTTGATAACATGAACTACAGCGGGTTGGCAGCGGGTGGAGCCAGAGGGGGTGTTCCGATGGCTAGGGTTGCTGTATACAAGACCTGTTGGAGGTCTGCTTGCTATGACGTTGACTTGTTGGCTGCATTTGATGATGCCATTAGGGACGGGGTGAATATCATATCCCTATCTTTGGGCGGTGATTCTCCACAGGGAGATTATTTCAGTGATGCCATTTCCATCGGGGCCTTTCATGCTGTCAGCCATGGAGTGGTGGTGGTTGCTTCAGCCGGAAATGAAGGGACTCCGGGGTCTGTAACGAATCTTGCTCCTTGGATTATCACTGTGGGAGCTAGTTCCACAGACAGAGACTTCACATCTGATATTGTTCTTGGAAATGGAGCTCATTTTTCGGTAAATCACAATCTCCTGAATTCCAAGTGCTGTCGAGTAATTCATTCAATCCTCAACAAGTCCTTTTTGTTCAACAGGGTGAGAGTCTAAGTATTTCAAAGATGCACACCTCAGCTAGTATCATATCCGCTGCTGAAGCTTACGGAGGATACTTCACTCCTTACCAATCCAGGTGAAGCCGAAAGGTAGTTTGTTGTGAGTACGTTCAGCATATCTATTTTCCACGTAGAATCTCAAGTTGCTTTAGTCTTTTGTGTTCATACCAGTTACTGTTTGGAGAGTTCCTTGAATATCACGAAGGTGAAAGGTAAAGTTCTGGTTTGTCGTCATGCTGGGAGCTCCACAGAGTCGAAGCTTGCAAAAGGCACTGTAGTGAAAGATGCCGGTGGAGTTGGAATGATCCTCATTGATGAAGCTGATAAAGATGTCGCCATTCCTTTTGCAATCCCAGCAGCCATTGTTGGAAATAGAGTTGGATATAGGATCTTATCTTACATAAAAAAATCAAGGTTTGCTCTCTCTCCCTCTCTCCCTCTGTCTGTCTGTCTGTCTGTCTCTAATTATAACCTCCTTTCTAACTCACTTATTTTTGTAACAGGAAACCTACATCAACAATTATGTCTGCCAAGACTATTATAGGATCTCGATCTGCACCTCAAGTTGCTCCATTTTCTTCAAAGGGTCCGAACGCGTTGACTCCTGAAATCCTTAAGGTGAAATGATGGATTCTTTTGCTTCCTTTTTGGCTGCTTCTTTTTGTTACTCGTTGAGTATTTGGTCATAACAGGCTCGTTTCTGTGGCCTATTTGATGAATTTGTAGCCCGATGTTCTAGCTCCGGGACTCAATATCCTGGCTGCCTGGTCCCCAGCAACCGCAAAAAGGAACTTCAACATACTCTCTGGAACTTCCATGGCTTGCCCTCATGTAACAGGAATAGCAGCCTTGATCAAGTCCGTGCACCCGTCTTGGTCCCCGTCTGCCATCAAGTCTGCTATTATGACAACTGGTAAAAAACACTGGAGTTTCAAATTTCAAATAAGTATATGCATTTTGCTAAAATTTGGTATGACGTCGCTCAATGCCTGCACTATAAGCACGTTCTTGGATTAAAGAACGTAACTTTTAACTTTTTTATGCAGCTACGACATGGAACAAGCACCGGAAACCCATTAGGGCAGGCCCTGATGGCCGGAAGGCGAATCCATTTGACCTGGGGTCAGGCTTTGTGAGGCCAAAACAAGTCCTCGATCCTGGTCTGGTATATGATGCAACACCCTCTGACTACAAAGCTTTCCTCTGCTCGATTGGCTACAGCGACAGGAAACTGCAGCTGATCACAAGAGACAACAGCACTTGCAGTAGTGAAGTATCAACATCGGCCCTCAACTATCCTTCCATCACGGTCCCGGATTTGAAAAGCTCGTTTTCAGTGATCCGGACAGTGACAAATGTTGGGAGGCCGCGGAGTGTCTACAAAGCAGTGGTGTATCCCCCAACCGGTGTCAATGTTACTGTGGTGCCTAAGAGGCTGGTATTTTACAGGTACGGCCAGAAGATCAGCTTCACAGTTAAATTCGAGGCGACTGCTCCAACCAGAGACTATGTGTTCGGGTCGTTATCATGGAGGAGCAGGAGGTCGTGGGTGACCACGCCATTGGTAGTCCGTGCCTTGAGTTCGAGGTCGGGTTTACAGATGTAGGCTGCGCGCTCGGGTTGGATATGAAGGTGAAGAAGGTGTAGAGCCAAATGGAGTTGAAGATTAAAATTTTGGTTTGCAACATTTGATTCGTGAATAGGGTTGTTTAGAACTAGGAAAAGAGTAGGATATTCATTGCACCCACTTCTTGTATTACAAATGTTGTTTGAAGTATTTATCTTATTGTTAGTAGTGAGTATAATGTGTTGTTGCTCCTGTAACATTTCTGACTACTAAAAGAGTATAAATACAATCACTATTTTTTACAAAAATAAAATAAAATAAAATAAAACAGTATTCACTTTTGTGTATTATAAAAAACCTTTTTTACAATATGTTTGCGAATTTGTTGAGATTGATGGTTTAATTTTCTGTTTCGAATTATAAGTGATAACTAACTTAATTTTAGGTCTTGACACAACATAAGGTTACAAATCTTGAAATGCGAGGCATGCTTTCATCACAAAAATCTCCCTTGGTCACATATTATAAGTTTTCTATTTTATGGCTTGTGAGAACAAAATAATCAAATTCAAAATTAGTAGTGACTTCAAAATGATGCATCAACAAGACTTTTAAAACAAAATCTCCTACCGTTTCCAGATGAAATACATACAGATCACTCACAAAAATAACAAATGATATGATAAAACAAAGTACTCCCACATCAACAAAGCCAAAGACAACAAGCAAGAAACAATGAATATAACACCAAATTATAATCACAACCTATCACAAACCAAAGAGTCAGCCACTCCAACCAAAAATTAGAACTAAGGATGTATTGTACCTTACAAATGAAATAACAATAGTAGGTACTAGTATTACTATATCGAAGGATTTTATATTTAATTTTTCGAGCTACTATGTACTCCATAAGAGACCAACTTCACATAGATTATAATGTTCCGAGAAATCTGATTAAAAATTTAAGACATGATATCTCCTATTATGACTCATTGTCACATAGGGTTTGGATCCTTGTCCCATATTGTCTCTCCTGACTCAGAGTCCTCACTTTATAGTTTTGAATTTAACTAACACTTCAATTATCATAGATTAATTAAATTAATTAATTAATTAATATACTAAATATACATCATTTTATAAAATTTTAAGTACTACTTATAGGTGAAATTGTGAATAACATGAATTATCCGTCATTATCAATTTTAAAACTAGATTTTCCAACTTTATACTACCAACAAAAGTAAGATTTCCAATTAAATAAACGTTGATCAAGCACAAACTTCTAGGCAGGGTTACTTAGGTCATCCGCATCTCTGTTTTTTATCCGACTCTTAACCGTCTCATCTCTTAACTATTCATGGGCCCCACTGTACTTTTCAGCTCATCTCTTAACTAAGAGACAACACCTGCATCCCTCCATCTCTTAACCATCTCTTAACTATTCATTCAATTTCATTTTTAATTTTTAATTCCAACAAATTCAATTAATAAAAAACACACTTCATTAAATAAAATAAAATTACAATTTAAATACCTAAAAAAATAAAAAAGACATAATTAAAAAACTAGAAATTACAAATTGCACACTTAAACTCAAAAAAAAAAAAAATGGAGGCAAAGAAGCAGAAAAAGGAGTTCTCTAGTGACGATCATCTAACGGTTGCCAAATTTTGCCCAAATATGCTCCATTAGATCCTCCTGGAGTTGGGCGTGGGCGTTAGAATCACGTGTCCTTGCCCGAATAGACAACCGCTCTTGCAAAGACCGATGCACTCCCGTTCGAGGCGGACTACTTGCGGTTGAGCTTCCCGGGGTTTCAGGATTGAACCAATTTCCCGCCTCAGGTCCTTCGTCGCGACAATCATGTTGTGCAAGATTATGCCCGGACGTCTTTGCAGAAGTTCAACAAACAAAGTCTCCCAGTGGATTCTCCGACGTGCAGGTATTCGTCGACGGAAGTAGATATCTCCCCATACCGGGTTCGGACTGAAGTAATCACGTTCCAACCTTGCGGCGGCTTCCTCTCGGTTACGATGGAAGTAAGTCCGGCGTCGCCTTTGAGGAGGCGTGGCGGCTTCCTCCTCCCTACGTCGATCTTCTTCTAGCGATTCTTCCATTATTCGACGCATTTGCTTAAATGGATCCATAATGGATTAAATTTGGGAGAAGAAAAAAATAAAGGAATGATTTTATAGAAGTGATTGGAGAGGAAAGAAAGAGAGATGAGAGAATAGATGTGTGTTTGTGTGTAAAATGGAGAATGGAGAAGAGTATATATAGAATAAAATAAAATAAAAAAATTTAAAATATTACCGTTGAACGATCATATTACCGTTTTTTTTAAATTTTTTTTTTTGGAAAATTGATTTTTTTTTAAAATATGAATTATGACGTCATAATTCCGACGCTCACTCGCGGATCAGCGAGTGGGCGTCACACCAGCCGCCCGCGCGCGTGTCTCGCGAGCTCAAGGCCGGCCTCGCCGGGACGCGTCACGTGTCAAGACAGCTCGTCTCGTCGAGATGAGACGGAGCCCGCATCGCTGTCTCGATACCGTCTCGTCTCGTCGAGACGAGATCAAGACTGCATCGCGCAGCGATGCGGATGCCCTTAGTGCCGAGTCACGCATAAAAACCTTGGAAAATAAATCATATGATTGATCCCTGATCTATCACGTAGAGCACGAACATATGTACAAGGGACTTTGAATGAGAAAGCAAAAATATAGCCCTAATTGAGGTGCTATGGTTTGCAATGTGACTGAAAAAAGGTACCCCCTCCATCATTTGATTCGGTACGGGTTTTAAAAAATGTAACGAAAAGTGGGTTGAAAAAGTTAATGGCGTGTGAGTCCTACTTTTATATGTTAGTTTTAAAATAAAATGTTGACTCAGCTTATCTTAAGCACAAATATACCCGCAAGTGTATGAGGCTACTGTAGCAAATAGCAAGCAAGAGTATCATATCCGGAGAGACAGTATGTGTCAACCTAAATACCATAAACCAATCTTCACTACAATAGACGAATCAAAAAGGTTTTTTTTTTCTAAATCTGTTTGAAAGCAAAAGCATAAACAATAATTTGAATAACAAAATCAAATAAAAACAACTTGGAAAGCAAAAAAAAGATGTAGGTTATAGATCAAGAATTGGAGAGGTAGAATCCTACGAGTTTGATAACAACTATCATATGCTCAACTAAATTTCAAACTATGTCAACAAAGGGTCTCATGGGTTATTAAGCTATCACTAAGGTAAAACTATATCTTCTCTCAAGCATACAATTAATTTGTAGATTGCTACCTACAACCGAAGTCTCCTTCCTAGAACTAAGGCAACAACCCTTAAAAGCTCCTAAGATACTTAGCTTCGTTCAAAGGCTCAAATCTCTCGATTATATTGGCAAAGACGTCAATTTCTCATCTTTCAAATTAAACTACTCTATCTCACGATTATTGTAGTAGAATCCACATGCATAATATATAAGGTGATCAGTCAAATATATGTATAAGTACGAGACAAATCAAAATAACCACGTGAGCCAAGACATAGGAAAAAGAATTTAATTAAACATAAGAATCATTGTATCTCCCTTGTAGAATTCTATGGAAGGTTTAGCCACAAATGTTCATCATGAAAGTCAAATAACAAAAGGGATGAAACATCATAAATCTAAACTAACTACACCCTTGAGTTGGGAAATCTTGATTGGAAGCTCCTTCTTCAAACCTTGGAATGAAATGGAGAAGTTTAATCTTGAGTCCTTGCTCTCAAAGTTGTTTCTTCCCCCTCCCCCCTCTCTCTCAGCCTCTCGGATTGTAGGAATGATCTCCAATGATGTGAAAATCTCCCAGTACCCAAAGTTTCCAAACATGAATAGGCATCAAAATCCCGCAAATATGGAAAGAATTTGTGCTTTGCCGCCTCTCCGGAGCAAGCCGCTCGGCACAGGAGTGAAGGCTCGATATTTCTGCCTGGGATTGCCTTGACTGCACTCCGGAGCGGGCCGCTCGAGGTGTTGGTCTGGATTGGAGCGGACCGCTCCATGTCTCTGGAATGGGGCTGCTTCGACTCCTTTCAAAGCGGGCCGTTTGGGGCTTGGTTTTCGGCTAAGCGGGCCGCTCGGGGCTCCTTTCTTCGACTTCATTTGATACTTGACACCATTTTTCATCCATTTTTCACCTATTTCTCAACATTTCCTCAACAAACTCATCATATAACCAATTGCTGCATAATTAACACAAATATGGGCTTCAAGTTACTAAACTCGACAATAAACAAGTCAATTCAATGCTCAGAAATCACAAAATAACGAGTTTATCAAATGTGAATGAGAATGAGTCAGCAGAATATGAGGTCCACTACCAAAAGTGGTAAAAGTGAAAGGTGACAAATTTATAGGGATGTACGAAAATGGAAACAAGTAACAAAGTTTCAAGAACGGAGGGAGTATTTCTTTTACTACCTCCGTCTCACAATAGAAGTCACATTTGGTGTGAGTACGAATTTTAATAAATGTAAACAATAGTGGGTTGGAAAAATTAGTAGAATATGTGGCCCACTTTTTTATATTGGCTTTATAAAAAAATGTGAGTGAAGTGAGTTAGTGGAATGTGAGTCCTAATTACCATTTATGGTAAAAGTGAAATGTGACTCTTATTGTGGAACAGGCCGAAATGACAAAATGTGACTCTTATTGTGGGACAGATGTAGCATTTCTCAATGAATATTTTCCTATGAAATTCTAATATTTATAGAATCCACAATCCTATACGGTTCGACCTTTCTAGTTCATTTCGGGAAATAAACGTCAAGAAAAACCAAGGATAGACATAAACTATGACTCAACGCTATCTCGCATCGTAACGAAAATATTAAAATGAAAATTACAATAAAATAATACTCCTACAAAAGATATTCATGAACGATCCTAACTATTTGAAGTTATCGACCATGAAGCGGGCGGGCTTTTTTCAAGCGTGAACCAGACAATCCAAATGTGTCGCTTAGGCCGTGGCTGGAGGCTTATCGGTATTGTTTGGTTGCTTGTCCATGTTGCTTTGCGGTGACGTGGTCATTGGGAAGGGTGACGATGTTGTTGTATGATCGGAGCTCCTATCATCACACTCTCTCCATCCATGAGAAAAGGCCCAAAGATGATCAGAATGACTTAAAATTTGCACGGTACTTGAAGTTCGCACGGTGGCCTTATATATGACTTCGTTTAGGGAGCGAAAAAGAAAACTTAGGTTGCTTGAAATTTGCACGGTGGCCATATGACTTGAAATTCGGATGGTGACCACATGACATCGTTTAGGGAGTGAAAAGACAATTTACTAGTACTATTTAATTGAATACGAGTGATATGAAATGATGAGCAGTCCAAACACAAACACCCGATGCAAAAACAAACTCCAATTCCAAATTTCTATATGGTTGGCCGCCGTGGTTGCAGAGGGTACAAAGATGACAATGTGCGACGTAAGCTATAAGGATTTCAATGCAGTCAAAGACACATTTATTCGGGAAGGCTTTGCATCAATCAACCTAGGTAACCACCGATACTGGTAGTTCCATTATTGACATCTCCTATATCTCTAATCACATCTTCCTTTACAAGCGCTTTCGCCTCAGCGAAAATCCCTCTTTCAACATATTCCTGATCAACATTTATTCTGTTGGAACATATATACTAAAAAGCATTTTTCGAGTTTTTGAATTTGATAAATTGCTTGTATATTGTATACACTCTTCATTTAATGAGAATAATAAATGTTTTCTTCACACTGTGTATTTTACTTTAATGGGTATTGACCGTATTTAATTATATATTAAATTATATATAATTAAAGCGCCGGAAAGTAAAATCAGTCTAAGTCTTCTACATTGAAGGTTGGGTCGTGGAACAGGTCATCACAGTAGGTGGCCCAACCGGTACCTTGTAGAAGTAAAACTTTTTCACAACCTAGATAGGCTTTGGCTACCTATCGTGAAAGGTTGCAGTGTCCATCCGAAAGTCGTCTTTACCTTGAGAATGACTAGTGACACTGGTGTGGTATAGCATTGAATGGATCTAAAGTATAGACACGTCTTTGTTGCTATCTACTGTAAGACGATGTCTTGGAGATTTAATATTTCCTAATCTTTGTAATAATATAGGACACGCGTTATTTAATCATACGCTGCTTTGACTTATCAATAGGTGCGGGTTTTTCGTAACCCAATATTCCTGATATCTTGGGTAGTAGTAATTAATAACTAGTATGGTGTCAGTTTTATTATTACATTGAATCGTGTGCCTGCGCGGTTTGACTATATCCCCAAGAGGTGTTCGAGAGAAGTTCTATTATTCGGAAACCCGGCCGGTTTGGATTTAATCCAAGAATAAATAGAAAAGGAAAAGTATATTTTTAATATACATCTCGTACTAGACAAACTCTTGGAAATAAAGATATTAATTAATTTAAACTCTATAGCAGACTACAAATTAATTAATGGATATAGAAAGTCTTAGACACGGGAAATAATATATTAAAGAGGTTAACCCGGATTGCTTGTAATCACGGATTGGATGGGCGGTCAATATTTCTTCTATAGTGGCACAAGAAATATTCCATTGGCCTTATATTAAATTATGGGTTATAATTTAATTAGTAAAGAAGGTCCAATGGGGGAGGCTCAATCCAAGCCCCATAGATCCCTAACCTAGCCCATCATAAACTCTATAAATAAGAATGTAAGGAGATGAGACAAATGTTATCACAAACCCTAGCCTCCACACTTGGCTTTCTTGTCCTCTCCTTCAAGATTCTTATAATTTCTAAGAGATTCCTCCCACAAGGAATTTAGATCTATAGAGTTAAGGGTCATAGGTTAGAAGATCTTTGGTCTTGCATTCATAATCAAGCTTCAAGATCTACACGTGGAGAAGTAGCAAGCCACTTCGATTCTTTGGAGAATCATTGTTGTAAGTATTTAACAACATAATTTAAATTAAATTATGTGATTAATTGCGCAATTATATGTTTCTACATGTTCAAGCATGAAATTGAATCGATCCACATAATCACCTAAATAGATTCTTTTGTGAATTTATTTGTTTTGCAATTTCCGCTGCGATTATCCCCAACATATTCCCCACATAAAAAAACGAAGGAAGGATGTGTTTAATGAGGGTTGGCAAGCTGGATCTTTCTATAGGCGAAAGTGACTGCTGAGGAGGATGCAGCTGGAGAGATTGGTGATGATGATATAGGAACCACTTACTAGCAGAGCTTTAAGGTGGATTGATGAATTGCCTTCCTGAATAAACGTGTCCTTGTCTCTAGCTGCATCGAAATTAGTGTAGCTTCCCGTGAACATTTTCATATTTGTGTCTTCCACAACCACGACTTCCAAGCATATGACTAAAACGGCGGCAGCGGCGAAGTACACCATATGGAGTTGGATTTTCGTTCGGGGTGTTTGTGTTTGGATCCTCTACATCATTGGTCTCTTGAATTTGCTAGTTCTTTTTATCTGGTTTTGAAAAGTTGAAAACAGTATCGATTTTTATTCATCGAAGGTGAAAAGTTGGTAAATATAGAAAAATAATTCCATAAATAACCAAGCAACAATTTTGTTGTTAGTGAAGAACTTAATTACGCGTTTCTGATGTTGATGTAACAATACATATATGATGTTTCAAGTCATATGACCACCGTGCAAATTTCAAGTCATATGGCCTCCATGCAAATTTCAAGCAACCTAAATTTTCTTTTTCGCTCGCTAAAAGAAGTTATATGGCCACAGTGCGAATTTTAAGTCTCTGATCATCTTTGGGCTTTTTTTCGTATTTTTACTATTATTGAGTTTACTTTGTTTTATAACTTGTTATTCTCTTACGAAATCATCCTATTGCAATAAAAGAACTTGTACATTTATTATAATTCTCGTATTTCCACTATCAATATTCTTATTTGTAAGTTTTGTGTCTCATACTATTTGTTTCGGTCTGCAACATCTGATTCGTGGATAGATTTGTTTTGAACTAGGAAAAGAAAAGAGTAGGATTGCAGCCATTTCTTCAACTACAAATGTTGTTTGAAGTATTTATCTCATTTTTAGCGGTGAGTATTTGGTGTTTAGTATCGTCTTTGACATAATTTTAGAATGAAAGTGATATTTTTATTGTTATAAAACAGATAAACAAGCTTTTGAATAAGATGTCACTGCATTCTAAAATATAAAGGATAGAGTAATTCATGATTTAGAAGCTCATCCCAATTAGAGATGTTTATTAAACTTAATAATCTATGGATAAAGGTGCGTTAAAATGTCAACATCTCTTAAAGTAACACTATACCATCATTCCTAAATTTTATAAATTAAAATTGCCTTTATTGATTAATTGTTAATTTATAAAATAAAATATTTACTATTTATTATAAAATTTATATTATTTAATTGTATTTTAATTATTTAATAAATTATTGTTATTATTATGAATTATTATAAAATAAGTTATAATTATGATAATTTTAATTATAGTTTTTTTATTATAGTGAAATTAAGTATGATTTATAATTTTAAATTATTTTAAAAACATTATTATTATTATTATTATTATTATTATTATGTTATTATTATTATCATTATTAATAATAAAATTATACTATATTGCTTAAATATGTAAGAATCCTAAAACTATGATTTGGATTGTTATTTAATACCAACAAAAAATATCAATACATTTTAATACGGTGTTGATATTGTGTTGACCTTTCTATTGCTACTATTTTGTACAATATATAAAGTTTGCATTTTATGACTGCCTATTATATCTCCCATCATTGTACTAATATTGTAAGTTGAATAATATTAAATCGAAAATAATTTTGAATTTATATCTGAATATCATAATTTATCCATTGGCAGTTTCACACAACCACAAGTTGAAATATCTGAAAGCTCCCCTGTGTTGTTGAAATTCCGGCATGGCCGCCGCATTAGCCTCTTCTTGTCTCCACTTATCAGCAGCTCGGCAGCTATTGAAGTCACCAGCTTTCGCCTATCCAAAGAAACAGAATTTGAAGGTTGGGATTCGAGTGAGGGCCGCCTCAAAAGGGAAAGACGATGGCAGTGTGGAAGACCCTTCAATTCCTCAGTGGGCCCAGCCCGGTTCGGAAGAGCCTCCACCGTGGGCCCGAGAAGAAACCCAGAAAGAGAGCTCATCGGGCGTGGAGGTTCCCTTCTACGCTTACTTGATCGCATCCAGCATCACCGCCATTGCTGCGGTACTTTACTTACATTCTTTCTTTCTTGCTTTGGAATTGAATCAAGATTGCTCTTTTTTGGAGTTAGAATTTTATCCTGATTTGTACAGATTGGGTCAATTTTTGAGTACGTGAATGAGAAGCCGGTGTTTGGGGTATTGAGTTCGGACAGTGTATTGTATGCGCCTGTGCTGGGGTTCTTTGTATTCACTGGCATCCCCACTTCGGTGAGTTAAATTTGATTTCAATTTTCAACATAAATGGTACTCCGTATAATAAATTATGAGAATTGGTTGATGATTCAAATGCAGGCATTTCTTTGGTACAAATCGGTTGAAGCAGCTAATAAAGAGGCGGAGGAACAAGATCGGAGGGATGGATTTCTCTGAACTTACTTGTATTTCTGGCTGGATGTATATACCATAATATATCAATTTTGTTGTGCATTCGATCCCATTCCCACCATTTTGATTTGCATTCACCCATCTCAAGATTTGTCCTAGTTTTAACATTGTTGGTTGCTCTGTGAAATTTTCAGACTACTATAGACAGAGATATTACACGATTGATGGTGGGGTCCATCACACATGCTCGTGTGGGTGGAGGAGGAATTGTGGTAGGTGCTATATAGTAGTAGTACTTTCTTAGGATGAGGTGTGATTTGTTGCTGATTTTCTTAATTCTAGTTGATATTTTAACGTGATCATGTTGACATTTTCAATACACTGCATAATGCGTCGATGAGTTAGCAAATTAGCAAGAAAAGTTATTATTACAATACACCCCTTCTCAGGGAGGTGGCCAAGCCACCGCTCCAGCGGGGGCTTGGCCGGAACCAGACCCATACCCACCCCTATGCAGCCGCGGGGGCTTGGCCGGAACCAGACCCATACCCACCCCTATGCAGCCGTGACCCGGAGTTCGGATGGCCTGAACTTCTGCGAGTCTGCGACGGCAAAACTGGAAAAGAGTAGTCTGAGCAGATCCCAATTTGGAGAAGACAACATTGATGAAATTGGGCTTCTAACTGGGTCATTAATTATATTGTATATTAGACTATAAAACTTGGGCCTTTAATATATGATAGAAAAACTAAAATAGCCTTACTTGAACATCGAAGCCCAAATTTATAATACAATTAATTTTCTTCTCCTATTAAAATCATCAGAGACGCACCGCAATTTACAACAGGTCAGCAACGGCAAAATCATATCAGAGGTCTCCTACTAAAATCAAGGAATGATTCAAGTGTTGAAGCTAATCCGGAAAACATAGTTAATGACCAGAGTGCGATTTTGAATCAAGAAAGAGTCAATGTTGAAGTTAATCCGAAAAACATAGTTAGTGACCCGGGGCTACGGCTTATTTGAATCAAGAAAGAATTAATGTTGCAATTTTTTTTGTTTTTTTTTTAAAGATTTCAGCACTGGCTTATTTGAAAGTCTAGCTCCGTCCCTGCCCCTTCTCACAATTGTATCCCAAATCAATAGATAAAAATTTAAAAAATAAACACTTTTTAAATTACCAAAAATACGATAAATATTCACTTTGTGTTTTATAGAAAAACAATTTTACAATATGTTCGTAGAGATTGATGGTTTTATTTTTTGTTTCAAATTATGACTATGAGTGATAAGTGTCAAGTGATAACCAATTTTTTTTCGATCCTGAGTCCTTGACACAATATGAGATTAGAACTATTGATAAGATGCAAAGCATGCTTTCTAGTTTCAACACAACAATCTCCCTCGGTCATAGATTATATGTTTTCTATCTTATGAGAACAAAATAATCAAATTCGAAATTATTAGTGACTTGAAATTCAACAACGGATAAAAAGAGCACATTAACAAGACTTTCAGTAAAACATAATTTCCTACCGTATCCGGAGGAAGTATAAAAGCTAAAAATACTATTGCCAGACACATATAAATCCCAAACTATATAAAAAAAATACGTCTATTAGAAACAGAGCAAATGAAATTAAAAAAAGACAGATTACATCCTAAATCAACAAAGCCATAACATGTAGAAGTACAAAGAAATAAACAAGAAACAAGGAATATAACACAAAATTATAACCAAGAAATATACTGAGCATTATTACCTTAAAAAATTACTACTATTAACAATAGTATCGAAGGATTTTATTCTTTGGAGCTACTAGGTGTAGAGCCCAACTCCACAAAGATTAATAATGTTCTGATTAAAATTTTAAAACATGAAATCTCCAATTTCGATTGGTTTATTACCTAATTTATTATTTAACGAATTTATGACTCATTGTCCAAACTTATCTCTCCTGACTCTGAATCCTCGTTTTCTAGTTTTGACTTGAACTTACACTTCAATTTGTTATAGATTAATTTATTTACTAATGAATTCTTATATGTAAATTGACAAAACTAAGATTTCCAATTAAATAAGCATTGATCAAGCACAAATTCTGTAGGATTACAAATTGCTGAATCATGCTCAAAAACCTTGCAAAGTATCAAATCATATCCTAGTAAATATGGTTGTGGGTTCGACATTTCTTTCATTTTCTTTTCTTTTAGATATTCTATTGGAATTCTGAGGATTTGATTTTTTAGATTTAAGGGTCTTTCTCTCTCTTTTGGAGAAATCGAGTTGGTTTTGTTTTTGGTGGAATCGAATAAATAAATTCGACGCATTTTCCGCGAATCTACTTGTTATATTTAATACGGAGTATATAATATTATAAATATTAAACTCGTGGGTAAATGAAGATAAATGGTGGAGCCAGTTGACATGAGTGAGAGTGAGTGGAGCCTTTGAAATTCGGCCACCAGTCTTCTTTGACCATACCTTCTTTTGTTGGGTTTGATCTTAAAAAACTGAAGTGATTACTAGTGAAGAAAGAATATTTATTTAGATTTAGTAATTAGTATAACATTTAATAATGTATAAAGATTGTGATAATTTTTTTGTATTTAAATATTACTCCATAATAGTAGTAGGAGTATTATTATTGTGTGTTCGTTTTATGAATTCAACATGACTTAAGCCCCATTAATTTGATTGGGTACTTAATTTTGGACAATGCCTCGAAGAATTAATATTACTCCATAAATCTTTTCTCCCATGTGATAAAATTATTTTTTAGACAATTTGCATCAATTTAATTTTACACGAAATTTGTGGAAAGATCGCTCAAAAATGTCACATGCACTAATACACTATGCTAACATTTCCCTGAGAAGAAGAAGTACTCCCTACATTTAACTTAGCTACATGATTATGTAAGAGAGTAAAATTGTAGTGTAAATATTGTGTGTGACGTTTAATTTATGAGTCACATGTTTTATGCCTTATGTTAAGACTTAAGATGTTCTTTATAATCCTCCACTACACAAAATATTTAACTATTTGAATGTGGACATGTTTACCTAATTAACAAAAGTGGACATGTTTACCTAATTAACAAAAGGCACAGAAAAGTAGTCTCATATCAATAATACTCTCTCTTTTGGGGAAAGAAGAAAAAACAAGCATCTAGTCTTTTGAAGAAATAAACACTGATTTTCAACGTACAAGATCTGGATGCAAGTTAAATGTCAAGTAACTTCACTTCACTTTCAAGATCAAATATTTATTCTTGCTACCCATAAAATTTGATTGAGAGAATAAAAAATACTCCTACTTTCTTCTGAAAATGATTTAAAACTAAACAATAAAATACGTGTTTAGTTTATGTTTAGCTAGTCGAGTCGACTTAGCCTTGATTGGTTAAAATTTTTAAACCAATTTTCTTAATCAACTAGTTCAAACGATAATTAGTTATGATCGGATCCCTAACAACTCTTCTTACAGCTTACATTATTCAATATTACTAGTATACTACTATCCTTCTAGAATTCCTTCTCTAGTCAACCAAAATATCCCCTTTGATTTAATAACATATTCATAATTCATCCAATAGATACTTTCAACTATTATCGCTTTATCATAACATATATACTACAGTCGTTAATGAAAAATAATTTTGTTTTTTATTTTTGGATCATCCATTAAAATTAGTATATTTATAGTAATTTTTTCTTTCTAATAATGTGGCCAGGTCTTATTTTTCACTAACAACACTTCTACCATTTTTTTTCTCTATCTCTCTTACTTTACAAATTTATATTAAAACTCGTATCTACGACTACCAAAACTATTTTTTTAGACTAATATAATATTATGTATTAATTTAATATAAAATGCAATTAATCGAAGCGAAACTTTTGAAGGATCGCGAGACAATGCACCAACATTGTCAAAATCCACAAAATAATTTACGTCTGAATTAATTGACTTAAAATAAAGCATAATTGACTTAAAGATGTGTCGTGTCACAAATTTTATGTTATTAACTTGATCGTGTATGCATGTATTAAAGTATAATCCTCGTGCTCTCTTTATTAATACGACTCATTCTCCATTAAATCTATTAGTACTACTATGTAATTAAATACGCATGGAACCTTTCACAAACTAAAAATGCATAGATATTTAACACAATTCGGAGACAAATTACATTCTAGCTAGAAACTCCTTATAATATTTTATTTATAAGGCGGATTCAATATTAGTTTCGAACAGAAATTAAGTGATAAAAAACAAAAGTGTCCATATAGAGAAAATAATATTATTTCCCATTTAATTTTCGGGTACTACGAATTTGCGATTCATTTTCAAATCCTTGCTTTATCCGACATTATTGAAAGAAAAATAAATAAAATGATTAAAGTTGTCATTTTCAATCAATAAGAAGACAAATTCAAAAGATAGGAATTGCAGCAAAAAAATGATTATAAATGACATGTGAAGACTGGCTGTGGCTGGATCGAATAAAGTTGCATGTTTTATAAAAGTAACTATTAAATATCTAATCTATAATAATAATAATAGCATCCACTAACCAAAGCTTCCAATAATTCACCGAGTAAAGAAAAGTGGTGTATTTGGTCCCTTTTTCTCTCTTTCTATTTCAATATACTCATCCTTTATACGTATAATATAAGTTTAGTAAAAAATTTATGATCAAGAATATCTATTTTAATATGCTATAATGTTTGTTTATTAGTTCCACGCAAATCTGATACTCAAAATTAACTATATTTCGAAGTTTGGTTTATATGCTCAGGTTTAAGCTTATTGTTTTAAAAACTCTTAAATCTTGTTCCACGTCAACTTGGTGACGATCCTAGCTTATCTATAAAAATAAGGATAACCTCCTTTTCATAAGTTCTTTTAAGGGGTGAGTAGCTCATTTTTAATATAGTATGACCCAAGTCGATGATGGATTATATCTCTTTATCTCTTCTCTTGCCTACCCATGTGATTGAAGTTCCATTGTGTCATTCCGGCCCACACGTGAGGGGGCATGTTAAAAACTCTTAAATCTTATTCTACATCGACTTAGTAACGATCCTAGCTCATCTATAAAAATATGGATAACCCTCCACTTTATAAGGGCATTTAAGAAGTGAGTGACTCATTTCATTTCTAATACTTGTCTCGCATACACTAATGTTGGAGTGAATATATCACTTTCATAGTGACATTTTTTCTAATGCATAATTGACACTATTAGTCTAACAAAAAAAAACAACTCTCCGTCCTTTTCATGATTTCATCCTAAATGCCACTTTTTTCTAATAAGAAGTTCAAAACTTCCTAGAACTTTAAAATATTTCTTAAAATGTGCATAAAATCATGGCAAACACAAGGTTATGTTCATATGTATGTGTCTCAGTCTAACCAATGTTATTATGATTGAATGGTGTGTAAATATAATTTATATATATCCAATATAGGGTTTTATTCTAATGCTTATAGCACCCTAATCCAAAATCAAGACTAAATCTCCATCCTTGGATTTTAAAATGAGTGGATGAGATTAAAGCTCACAAATCTCAATAAATAGTAGACAAAATATCAACAAAAGGGTAATATCGTCATTATGTTATTATATGATAATTTTCGTGGGTGTTTTTTTATATCAACATTGTGTATTACAAATATCAACAATATGATATAAGAATATCAACACTACTACAAGAAAATATCAACACATATTTATTGAGATTTTTACATGGTTTTATTGAGATTTTTTGATGTATTTGTTGATAAAAATCTGGATATCAACATTTACGAAAACTAAAATAAAAAATATCAAATTTCATCATCCGAACGTCGTCGGAACATATGCAATTGAGATCTCGTTGGAATCCTTATTAAATTATCTTTAATTTGATATATTTTTTGCGAAAAAATAATTTAAATTGAGAGAATTACGTAAATTTAAAGATTTGAGATGATTTTAAGGAGAGCGAAAGTACTTAGTTATAATTACTACATATAGGATTTGACATTAATACCCTTTTAATTTAATTGATAATTATTTAAATTTAAAATATATTACACTTGACGTCATATTAACCACAAGATCTTCTAATCTAATGGTTGAAAATTAATCTCAATTTAGAATTGGTAATTAGTTAGCAATTGATTACATCACGTCTAATATATATACTTCAATAATTCTATTCACTCTATGTAATGCACCTGCGTCATAAAAGGAAGGTACTAATACTATTCCATTGTCTAGAAATAAAAGCTAGCCGTTTACTTTTATCTTAATTAGATGTCTTAAGCTAGATTAATCTCGTAAAAGAATGGTACTACTACTACCTTTAAATTGATCATGGATGAATTCATCTAAATTTAATTAACAGTATAGACTTAATAATATGTCCTAATATATTAAGGTGGTTTTCGGTTGTCATGACTAATTATCATAGAACTATCCATCTAGAATTAAGTTGTGGGATTATTTTAGTTGGAAGAGAAAAACTATAATTAATTATCATAAGACTACCATCTAGGATTAAGTTGAGGGAGTAAATCTTATGAACCAAACATGATACATATTTAATCATGAGATTTAGTGTTACCAACCGAACACCCCCTAACATAATTAAAATATGTTAATATTATGGAATTCCACGCTTAAACAGTACTCCACTGTTAATAACGGTTGCGTAGTTACATGTCTACACTTGTCTCAAGTCAGAGATTATTTTTTAACGCGTTGGGAAATTATAATGAAGCAATATATATTTTCAATTGAATAGTCTAATCAGTAATTACACTACTATACAATTTGGTAATTTACAAATTAATTGAATAGTAATATTGACTAGGATTTTCCATCTAGATAAGTGGATATTTCGACTTTCCTTTTCTTTTCCCTTTATTTTCATGCTTGATAGACATGGTGATATGACATGTCATGATGATGGTGAATATATATATAAATGTAATTGTAATGTAAGAAAATATTTTGCGTATAAATAATGAAACATACTACTGTTATATTACTACCTTCTCCCTCTTGTAAAAATAGTTTGATTAATATACTAATTGACATTTCAATTTAGGAGGAAAAGAATGAATGAACACTGTTACACTACGTAATGTATTATCATCAGTTTAATTAGTCATTGACTGATAAAAATAACCTACTAATTTTTTTTAAGAAACAATGATTTTTCGTTGTCTCTAGACAAGCATCAAACGAATTAACGAAACAACCCTTCCATATATAAATAAATTATTTTTTGTGATTTCATGTGCAAGAATAATTAATATCAGTATCTGTGCCTGGTCTTCACTAGTGTTGAAGAATTTTTTATATTCCATTGGTGGTCCTGAGATGTAAAGATAAGCTTTTAAAAAAGTATTTATAGCCTATAGGCTAATTTTTTAATTATCTAAGAAGATAAGCCTTGTTAGTAAAGAAACTTAATTATGCGTTATTGATGGCGATGTCGGAATCCGAAATCAAATAAAATCGATGCTTGCTTATATATACTCGTAGTATCTCAAAAGATCTACTCCTATTGTTTATGAAATTATTCTTCTATAAATGATGTTTTCAACTCTTCAACTTTCACAAGTACTCGCGATTAAAAAAATCATTCTATATTCTTATATAGTAACTTCAAACAACCAAATAGGTTTAATTAATACGGTAATTGTCTTAGAAAAAAATTCTAATAAATCTATCAGCCGTCCTTGTAGATTGAATTGCTAATCTTTTCTGCTCTCCCTATTCAATCATTAAATATCTCATTTATCCCTTTTTTTTCCGTCCGCTCATGAATAACCATTTTTTTAGTGGAGTATATATTTTTATAAATAACCATTTTTCTAGTGGAGTCATTTTTTATAAGTGAGTCTTTCAATTTAATAACTCACTTAATTCATATTTTATTATATAATTAATATTTCCTTCGTCAGTTAAAAATAGAAACTCTTTTCTTTTTGATCTGTTCTTAAAAATAGAAATTTTCTATTTTAGGATATTTATTTCTCTCTAATAAGGTGAGACTCATTTTTCACTAACACAATTTTTTTTATATCTCTCTTATTTTACCAATTTTGCATTAAAATATGCATGTCATTTCAAAAACTTCTATATTGGGTGGACGGAGGGAATATATAAAAATAGGATGCATGTTTTACTATCTTTTTCTACCTCTTTCTTTAAGAAGTTAAACAATTTTTTAAAAATCTGAACCGGTAAAAATGAGATAGTTATTGATATATTGAAGGAGTATCATATTTCCAAAAACTATATCTAATCAAGTTATTTTGAAATCGGGCTTTGTAATATGGCTTGTGCGCGCTTCATCATTGTGGTGACTCTCTTTGTGCACGGGCTAGATTTATTATTTTTTTTAAGAACATGCTTATATTTACTTAGATTTACTGTGATTTACCAATCCTCCTTTTGAGTTTGAGTATTTCTATATCTTATAACGTAAAGAACAAGGTTGAAAATTGTCTAACCTAATTTTGAGTTTATTAGCTTAAATGGAGTATTTTATAGATACATCTTACCAACGTATAACGGTTCGTGAATCAGATGAGATTCGAGTTGAGCATGTGATTGACCAAGATCCGGACCCGGACTACTTCACTTTGTACAAATAAGTACTCCCTCCGTCCCCGAATAAGAGTTACTACTAATTTCCATTTTGGTACGTCCCCAATTAAGAGTAGCACTTCATTTTTTACAAGTAGGTCTCACATTCCACTGACTCATTTCACTCACATTTTATTATAAAATCAATATAAAAAAGTAGGTCTCACATTCCACTAAATTTTTTTATCAACTTTTCTTTATATTTCTTAAAACTTGGTCAAAGTGCGTGGGACGGAATGTGTATTCCTCAATTAGAAAAATTCCTAGTACTGTATAATTTTCTTGTGTTACGAAATATATTGGAAAGTCAGCTTTGCAAATTACAAAACCAGATTTAAAAAAAACTGGAAAATAGCAAGTTCCAAGCAAATGCAGGCTAGAGTGAGACGACCAATGACTGTATTTTAATTTATTTATAGCAACTTCAAACTTTAGCTCCCATTCAACTTTATTTAAATGAATACTATAGAAAATATGAAACTATAGTGCAGTCTAAAACCAAAATCCTAACTCCGATTCCAAATATTTCCATATGGTCTCCTCCGCCGCTGCCGCCGCCGCCGCCGTTGTAGTGATATTGCTGGCCACCGTAGTTGCACAAGGCAAAAAGGTGAAAACGTTCAAAACAAGCTACGATAAATTCGACCCGGTTAGAGACTATGACACCTTGATTCAACAAGGCGATGCATCAATCCACCTTGATGCTCTTCAGGTCACCAAGGATTCCGCTAATACCGCTGTCGTCAACATCTCCAATCTCTCCGGTCGCATCCTCCTCAACAAGCGCTTTCGCCTCTGGGAAGATCGAGCTCGCCAGCCCTCCTTCAGCACCTCCTTCCTTGTCAACATTTTTCCCAAAGATCCTGGAACTGAAGGTGGAGGTCTGGCCTTCGTCATCGTCCCCGACCACCCTGCCGGCCTGCCGGCACGAAGCACCGGCGGCTATCTCGGATTCACCAACGCCTCCACTGACAGTAACTCCACCGCTAATCAATTAGTCGCCGTCGAGCTCGACACCTCCAAGCAAGGCTTCGATCCAGACAGCAACCACATCGGTTTGAATCTCCACAGCGTCAGATCTGTGGTGGCGAAGCCTCTGACGCCGCACCACATCACGCTAGCCTCATTCACCCCCCGATTCTACAACGTCTGGGTTGAATACGACGGCCGTCGCATCCAGGTCTACATTGCGGAGCAGCATGGGCAGAACGCCTCCACCCCGCTGAAGCCACGGGACGCGATAATCGAGCGCGATCTGAATCTGACGGAGCACGTGAGCCAGTACTCGTATTTCGGGTTCGCGGCGTCGACGGGGGACATGACGCAGCTCAACTGTATTCGGAGGTGGAATCTGACTGTGCAGCACTTTGAGAAGGATCCGAACTGGCTGGTGATCGGGCTGGGGACGGGGATTGGGGCGGCGGTGGTGTTGGCGCTGGGCGCAGTGGGGTTGGTCTACTACTGCCGGAAGCGGCGGGCGATTTCAAATCCGAATCTGGTGGGGGCGCTGCGGAGCCTTCCCGGGACGCCGCAGGAGTTTGAGTTCAAGGACTTGAAGAAGGCCACCAACAGCTTCGACGAGAGGAACAAGCTCGGCCAGGGCGGCTACGGCGAGGTTTTCCGGGGGAATCTGGCCAAGGAGAATCTCGACATCGCCGTCAAGAGATTCTCCAGGGAAAGCCTTCAAGGCCAGGACGATTTCCTGGCCGAGCTCACCATCATCAACCGTCTCCGCCACCGCCATCTTGTCAAGTTACTCGGTACGTACAATAATGTCATATTCTAGTTAGTTAGTCCCACATTTTTTAAAATCTGAAAATTAAATATGCAATGATGTGATGTTCTGCAACTTGATTTTGTGTTTGAATAGGATTCCAAGTATGTTTATGAGATTTCTTGATATAAGTTGATGTTATTTCATAACAAAATTAGTTGGTTTTTATGTCATTTCAGGTTTTTTTTTTTCAGATTTTAATGGTTAACAATAGGAATGTCTTGAATGTCAAAATTTATGAAAAAGCCCATGTTGTCGTCTCTTGTCATGGTGACCAAATCCTCTGACCTCATCCAATTTTGATGAACCTTCCTTTCTTTTGGTCCAAACCAAATTATTCAAAACTAAACATCGAAAGCGACTATTTTTCATACTCTTCAACCAACAACTTGACATTATTCAAACGTGCATCCCCCTAAATATTTCAACTTGCAATATATATTGTGTTTTTGTCGTGAACGGTGAGTCATATTTGATGGCGAAATGCTACCATAAATTTACCATGTAAAAAAAAAGTAAATAATGATTGTGTTATGTTAATTTATCTAGGGTGGTGCCACAAGTATGGGAAGCTATTGCTGGTGTATGAGTACATGCCCAACGGCAGCCTAGACAAGCACCTGTTCGTGGGGCCGGACGTGCAGCCGCTGGGGTGGCACGTTCGCTACAAGATCGTATCAGGCGTGGCCTCTGCCTTGCAGTACCTTCACAACGAGTACGAACAGAGGGTGGTGCACCGCGACCTCAAGGCCAGCAACATCATGCTCGACTCCAACTTCAATGCCCGTCTCGGTGATTTTGGCCTGGCCAGGGCGCTAGACAACGAGAAGACGTCCTACGCCGAGGCAGAGGGGGTGCTGGGCACCATGGGGTACATCGCGCCCGAGTGCTTCCACATGGGCAAGGCCACGCAGCAGTCGGACGTCTACGCGTTTGGCGCTGTGGTGCTGGAGCTCGTGTGCGGGAGGCGGCCCGGGGCCAAGATCGGCGGGTTCCAGCTGCTGGTCGATTGGGTGTGGTATCTGCATCGCGACGGGCGGCTGCTGGAGGCCGTGGACCCGAGGCTGGGGGAAGACTTTGTGGGGCCCGAGGCGGAGAGGCTGCTGCTGCTGGGGCTGGCGTGCTCGCACCCTATCGCAGCCGAGAGGCCTAAGACGCAGGCGATAGTGCAGATCATATCGGGGACGGTGGCTGCCCCCGTGGTCCCACCGTTTAAGCCAGCATTCGTGTGGCCTGCAGCGGCGGGGCCCATGGGTTTGGACACGGGCTCCGCCACCGAGACCACTTCACATTTGGGGTCCGAGTGGAGTGGGCAGTACCTTAGCAGGGAGAGCTACACTGGCTACACTGACTCCTCCTTGGTCTAGTGCATTGGATGAGCGATCTCTTTCTATCTCTTGTTTGTTTAGCATACAAATTTGTTAGTTTAATTTGTTGTTGGATGGGAAATCCCAAGATTTTCTATCCAGATAGCAGCAGTCAAAGTGCAGTCCATGTTGTCATGTAACACGTATATTTTTGACGAATGTGTATGATAAAATACCACATGTGCATAGTTAAATCTGAGAATTCAATACTTGTTGAGATACTTCACTTATCGTACTAAAAAAATTATCGAAACCTTCCCACCCCTAGATAAATTTGGTGATGCCTTTATAAAACCATTGCACCATTCTTAAGTCAAATCTAACATAACGATTTTCTGTTTCAAACTACATAACATGTTTCGTTGAATATGAATTCGTTAAATTTTGTATAGCCATAAATACCTAAATCTAAGTGGGGTGTCAATTCTTTAAGAATTTATAATGACATTGAATTCTGACATTTTTTATCACTTCAGTGAATGCAATCACCAATAATTGAAATGTTCGTTAACCCTTACAGAAGCATAATAGAGTATATTAATATTCATGTGGACAGTTTGAGGGAATTAAATGAACTTGAGTCGGTCAGAATAAATAATTGTAGGATATCATATTTACAACTTTTGAGTACAATGATATGAGAGATAGGAAGGCGTAGTCCCAAATATTGGTAGCAATCTCAACAATATACATACATCTCTACTATACAAAACTAGGAATCCGGTAGGTATCCCTACAGAAAGCATTCTTGCCACAACAAAATTTGAGGACGTAGATACCAGCAAGGAAGCAATGCAAACAACTATTGACAAGCTATGCTACGAGATGTATCACTTGCTGTATTTCCAAGAATACGTATATCCTTAGCCAACGAGACGGGAAACTTTGCCAAAGCATTGCATAGAGCTTAAATACCTACCTCACATAGAATGGCGATTATCTGACTTGTTTCCGGGGGTCTGTTCCTCTTGGATCTCTTCTAGCTCCTCGTCGTCGCATCTTTGGCCCGCCTGCTCTTTCCAATAAGCTACCAACTTCTTCAGTCGAGCTACTTCCTTAGACGACACATTTTTACTAGGGTCGTTCACAATTGAACGGACTCTAGATGCATACCTGAAGCACAAGGAATCACAAGTGTCAAGACTTAACTTCGTTGTGGCTTTATCAATGAAGGTAGTTTACACAGACGAAATAAGCATGAGTTGTTAGATTGCTTTCTTTACAAGATAATATTGTCCTAGTTAAGTAAGGCGCAAAAGCTAACTTACGTTAAAGAGTTGTAGGTCTCGTCCAGATTGGACTGTGCGGGGGACACATTGACAAACATCAATGTTTTGGCATTACCACCAAGTGAATCGCTCATCAACATGGTCAGTTTATGGTTTCTGTAAGGGATGTGTTGATTGCTGGAAGATAAAGCACCAATAACATCTCCAAGGGCTGAAAGCGATTTGTTTATACTTTGGGCTTCTTTCAACTGGTCACCAGAAGAACCTGATTTCTTCACTCGTTCAGATCCAGCAAGATCAACAAAGCTTAGCTGCACGAAGTTTAGGATGCTTATTAACGTTAGTAAAAAAAGTTGATCAGTTTACACAATTAGAACAATCAGATTGATACAATCATACAATACCTTTCCTCTGGAAATTGTCTGAGTTTGAAGGTTGGTGCTTTCAATTATAATGGACAAGATTAAATGAGATCTCGAACTTTGCTCGTTCATCATTGTCCCAGTTGTGTGACGCTGTTCAGATCCTCTTTCAATAATATTTCTCAATTCATCATATGATGAAATTAATAAGACCGTCGCGTTTTCGACAACAACCATTCCCTATTAGAAAAAAACAGTACAAAATCATTAAACAACTTCAGGATATCAACCAAGGAAATATATCTAAATGTAGCATGAAAGAAAATCATAAATTCCAAACATAAGGAGTTAAGTTTAGATTCATTTATGCATATATCAGCAATACCTTTGGATCTTTTTTAATTTCCAATTTCGAACGTTTTGCATTCTTTGGGAGCAGGAGATCGATTAGGGTATCTTGATATAACTCCACCATGTATGCCTGCATATGTTCTTAAATATATTAGACAATGATACAACAAATACAAATTGGTAATACATGCTTCTTGCTTTTGATTTCAGATTTTGTTTTATTATTAAGAAGAAATCAGCTACAAAATCATTCAGATTATTCAAACATAAAACAATCACACAATTTGGTTCTATTAATGGACAATATTTTGTTGAATGGAAAACTCCATCTGCAAGTACAAAGTTTGTTACCTTTAGAGTAAATGAGAATTTTTTACTATCCCGCTTCATAATTCTAAAAAGTTCTGATATAGCACGTGGAGTTAGCCCAGGATTTTCTTCGGATCCATATATTGTAAATGTCTTCCCAGAACCAGTTTGCCCATATGCAAATATGCAAACGTTGTATCCATCCACAGCAGATTGTATTAGGTACTGCATTAAAGGAAAAGTCAACCATGTTAGTCAAATTAGTGAGAATGTATGTCACAGCCAACCACACAAAATTCTATAAGACTTGCCTTGGTGTCCTCAAAAACATCATCTTGAGTGGCATATCCATCAAAAACTCTATCATACAAATGTTGTTTCAATCTGTCATCTTTCCACGTATGTTCTACAGTGAATTCATCAATATTTCTCAGAACATCTTTTTCTCTCTCAGATATTTCCTTATTACTGAGAGGCCTTAGTCGACAATAGACTCGAATCTTTCCTTTCATATCTGGATAATAAGAGAAGTGTCAAAGCATAGTCGTTGACAAAATAAGGAAATTGGAAAAGGACATTCCTAATACCATAGACATTTTGACACCAAAGGAAGACCACTAAACTTTGAAACAAAACTAGATATCTTTTTTCTTATATTAACATGCTCAAGTTCCTTTTTTGGGTTCTGGGATGTTATAGTTTCATCTAAGATGTAGCAATTTTCCCTCTGAAAAATATTGTATCGTTAAACTAATGTATGAACTATGAAGCCAACTAATTCTCAAATCTAAGACTTTATAGGCAGAAGAGTAATGACACAAAAACTATACATTTTTAAGTTTTATATTAAATCCAAGCACAAAACAGATCAGGATAGGAATAGCTCAACAGCATCATATAGGGGGATTATATGGGTGTGCATGGTTGAATATTATTCCTTTAACGGAAACATGCCAGAGGACAGAATCAAGAATAGCTAGAGTGTCAGTGGTACCTTCAATCGTGTTGAAATATCTTTTTCTCATAATTTGTTCCTCCTTATAAAGTGCCTCCATCTCAGCCAATTGAGCTCCTTGCATCTTCAAAATTGCAGCAGTTTGCTCATTTTTTCTGTCAATATCCTGCTCAAGGAACCAACCGTTAAATGTATGTACAATGTAACATTATAGTCTATTATCTTTTGAATAATGCAACACTAATATCAACTCATAAAAATACCTCTCATGCACACATAACAAGTCTCAGAATTTAAATAAAGGAAAAAACTGGTGACATGAAGATCCCACCTCTTTCATTTCTCTAAGTTCTTCCAATTCTCTGAGATTAGTTTGCACTGCAGAGATCTCTGTGTCCTTAAGGGCAAGAGATGACTTTGCTGCAACCAAATTTTGCGTGGCCACTTCCAGTTCCCTTTCAAGCTCCGAAACGCGAAGCTTCAAGCTCTTTCGTTCTTGTTCAAAGTTACTCTCAAAAATAGCAATCTGCATTCGAAGTGCCACAGCAGTTTAAGGTCATTTAAGCTATAAAGAGTTGTCCAAATAAAGAAAAATACGATATCGTTACCTCATCAGCATTCTTCTTATGAAGCCTTGAAAGTTTCTCTTCAAGAGATGCTCTTTCACTCGCAAGTTTTCTATTGGTTTCTTCTGCATCATGCAACTCAGTTGTGCGTGCTTTCAAATCATCTTGAATCTTATGCAAGACCTGTTCATAAAAATCAAAACAAGATGGTCAATATTGAAGAATAAATCAAATGCAGCAAATTGGATTGACCAATTATTTGAAGTGAATAAAATAACATGTAATCACAACACTTTTAGGGTGTGTTCTCTTTGATGGATAAGGGTGGGCAACATATATTTTCACTCATTTTCTACTCTTTTCACATGTTCCCTAGGATAGAAAAAAATTTCCCCGGTCAGCCCATTTTCCCTCTTCTTGTTCACTCCGATTCCTAATAATATTATTATTATCATAGGTATTAGTGTGATAAAAATTTCCCTCCTTTTCATATGATATATTTGCAACCAAAAAGAACACTCTTAGGGGAAAAAAGATATTGAAAAGCCACGCATGTATACCTTATTATTTGTTTCAAGCAACTCTTTCCTCATATTGTTTTCCGCCCCTTGGCTATTCAGCTTTGCCAACTTCACCTCAATCTTCTGTTTCTCCAATAAAGCAGCCTACAGGCGATTGGAGGATGAGATTTGGCAAACATCAATGGAGATTGGGCAAACATCAATGGAGATTGAGCACATTCTTCTCAAAGATTCCTACCTGAATTGCTGAATCTTTTTCATCACACAAGTTTCTCAGTTTGTCACGTTCACAGATGATTTCTTCTAAATAATTTTTCTCAGACCTTAGTCTGCCTTTCAGACCCTCCAAATCTTCTTTCATCTCCAATTCTTGCTTTTGCATTTCATGCAGATCCTTTTGCAACTGAAAACCAAAAGTATGAATTGTCTGAGTTTGAAGAGAAATATAGGATACTTTGTAATGTAAAATAGCAATGAGTAACATAGTGTTAGTTAAGCAGAGATTTCAAGAAAAAAATAGCAGAAGTTAGTCGTGGGAACAAATACAGTCAATATGTTAGAGTTGACTAGCAATTACTTTAGTGATTCACAAACTCACTTGATTGACTTTATTCTCTGATTCTTCAAGAGATTTTGACAATTCCAGAACACGCTTCTCATTCGGGTCCAGAGGAGGTCGAACATTATGAGAAGGACTTCCATTAACCGAACCATTAACTGAACCATTATTTACTGAACCATAAGCAACTGCACGTGCTTTGGAGTACCGACGAAGCATTACATCATTTATATGTGTTTGAAGGGCAACACAGATTTCCTCCCCCTGAATCAATAAGATTGACAGAGATAATTGAGTAACAACACAAAGGAATACAAAGAACGAAATATATGAACAAAAATCACAAATAGCTAACCTGCTTAGTTTCAAACTGAAATATATGCAGGACACCAGCAACCCTCATCTTAAAAAATACAGCAGTATTACTGCTTCCAAATTGCATTATATCCCTTAACTCAGCTGAGTGTAGATACTCCTTTGGCACTGGGCGGAAGAAATGAACCTTTGGGTGACAAGCATCATAGTTAGGAATTAGACTTTGTGGTTTTAAATGCCATTTTAAAATAGGAATCAGATTTGTGGTTTTAAATGTCATTCTGAAAGTAGAATTCATACTTACCCCACGCTTATTAATGCCTAGTATAATTTTCCCTGGCAGGAGCCCAATGGGATCGTCAATCTTACGGACAGCAAAGAACACTGAGTTCCCATAAGGAAGCGTTCTCAGGATCCGCAAAAATTGTTGTCTAGCATCGTCTTTCGTCAAATTTTCCTGAAGTTCAACACAATTTACTACATAAACCTCCAGTATACATTGTTCACAATGACTCTTTAGTCTTTATCCTGACAAACATACAGACTATCAAAATGAAATGAAATATAGAAGATTGTAAAGGATTTGAATGATGAGGAGATACTACCTGGCAGGGAATGAAGTTACGCAAGCTATTGATAAATAGTAAAAACTATAAGCAACGTATATGCATTGTATACTATAAATACCTAGTGTTACTCAATTCTTTGTATATACAGAATAAGCATGATGATGTTTACAAAATCTGAAAAGAAAATAATAGTACTGTAGGTCAAGAAAAATGAAAAATAAAACAAAAATTCTCACCATGGAACGATAACGGGAAAGAACATCCAGCTCCCAGTCTCTCTTGGCTCGAGTGATGGCAAGTTGTCTTGGGAGAAATCTTTCCAAAAGTGATGTCCAATCTCTGATATGTGGTTGAGCATACCAACAAGAAGAAAAAAACATATTTCACCATAACTTCCATGATAACAAGTTAAACGGCAATAAATAAACAAGTTAAACATTCAGAAAGCAAAGCAAAGAGAAATGGAGTCAGGCAACTAACGTGCATGTTTCGGGAGAAACAACATATCCAATTTCAACAAGAATTTGCAAAGCAGATAGCTGTGCAGCATCATCCCTTCCAACAGGATAATTGCCTAATACATAATCATGTTGTAGCTGTAGAAAGGGTCAAAGAATGTGAGAGGAAGATACTGCCATGAAATAGTGAGCAAATTTCTTGAAATTGAGCCAATCAGGTTTAACAATAGAAGCAAGTGAATTGGCAATAAAAAAAATGTAAATATAACAAAATTATGAAAGACAAGAATCAAGGAAAGGAGACATACTTGGACATATGATAATTGCACAAACATTGGGTCTATAATAGCTTCATCTGACTCCCGGAATAGCCTCTTTTTGAATATGAGTTTGCATTGTAAAATTTCCCCCTTACTTCGATCCTTTGAAGCCTTAAAGTCAGCAAGTAGATCTCCAATATACTTATTATCATCCAAACCTATATACTCCTCTACAGAACATATGAGAATAGATTTTTAGCATTGTATGAATTTTATGATGGATAATTGGAAGCATGTATTTCCTTGATGATTTTGGAAACAAAATATATCTACATGAGTACCATTTCCAGGGTCTGGTGATTTTGAAACAACAGCCTTGTGACATTCAAACAAACTGAAGCTAGAATATGCCGATAATTTGATTATTCCAGCAAGCTCCTGTTTATGTGGTCGGTAGACCATACTATGCTCTTCTTTATCACGCCCCATTGGCCCCAAAGAAAATCTTCTCTTAATCATGTACACTATTTATTGTGTCATCCCATGATTCATCATCTGCAAAATCTCTTGGTATGCACACAACTTTCCATTCTCTACAAAGAGGGATAGAGAGAACGTTTATGTGATAAACTATAACTTCCAAAACAACTACCTAGTGACATTGGACAATGATGAACAGATGAAGGCAAAGGAAGTAGAAGTGCTTGTACTACTGCAGGCTTCAAATTTGCAATATAAATGCAGTGAGAAGTAGAATTGCTGTTCCAATGAAACAAATAAGCCAGAACAATTCCGTACACTATCTACATTTCTAAAAATTAGGGTACAATAAAGGTTTGCTTATTGTGTCATAGAGAGCACAATTGCACGAGGTGAAAGCAAAATAAGCATATTGGCAAACCCAAATATGGAATCACGTGTGAATCTCATATTTCGTGTCTACTAGCTTAAGAACAATGTTATGGATGGCGTATGGCGGCTTACGGCGGCCAGCTGAAAAACCGCGAAAGGGATATGGCGCATCGGTGTGGCGGTTGATAAATAAATTAATAAAATATTATTAATATACACATATATCAATTCAAAAAATTAGAAAATAATAAAAAAATGTAATATATCAACTATTAAAACAATAAAGAAAGCATAAAGTCATTAGTACTATATAATATGCCTAATACTTAAAGTCTTAGTTCAAATTTCAAAATATAAAGCCGTCATCATCATCATCATAATAATAATTATTATCAATATTTTATGTTTTTATTATAATTTAGTAAAAACTAATTAATAAAATTTTAATGAAAATTTGAAATTATGAATTATATTCAATTATAATACTAATTAATAACTATAAACATTATTATACTATTTCTCATGATTATATGTTATAAACTAATACTACCAACTTATTAAGAAAATCTTAATATAATTTTAATATTATTGATTATATTAACTTATTCTTATTATTACTATATATTATTTTTATTATTATTATTTAATAACAAAATTTTGTTTATCGTTACATCATTCACTTAAGGCGGGGGGCAGCAGGGACACTAGGGCAGTAGGTCAAATATTATTTATCATTACATCATTCAGTCAAGTTCATTTGTTTACTGTCCCAATCGTCTTTCGCTCTATCACTAACAAGCAGGTAAATAAAAAGAGCCAATGAATGCCAAGTTGTGAATAACAGTTCAGGCTGGGAAGATCCTTTAATAACCTCATGAGAGATCGTAGTAGAGAAATTGGTTTTTTGTTTAAACAAAATAAAAACATCGACTGACAAATATGAAATGTATGTGTACAGTGTACACATGAGGAAGTGTGATTAGTACCTCAACAACATCAGCAACAGTTGTGGCCATCTCATATGTAATCTCTTCAAATGTCTCATCCAGGAAAAAAACTATAGTTGTGAGTTTTTTCCCAGTCAGCACAGCATTAATCTCCTCACGTCCAGGTATTGTATGCCGTGGTCCAGCCTTAACAGAACGCTTTAATGCATTCAATGTGTTCATGGCAAGGACGTGTACTTCAGAATCATTACTGATACTGTGTGCCACAGTATGTACATACTCGGACAAATACCCACCGATTTCCTTGCAAGGGGGCATGCAGGATGCACATAAACACATCAGCTCCCATGCCCTAATTAATGAGTGCCTGTTTACAACACAGCACAAGACCAACTACATATCAGCAAGCTGCGTGGAGCAATGGTAATAAAGGAGAGTGTATCAACCAGTATTGGCACCTAGATAAAAGCACTAGGGTGATGAGTAACAACAACTAGATTAAGAATTTGAGAACTTCAAATTGGGAATCTAAAAACAAACCTATCAGGATTATTTCTTGTCTGCTTCAACACTTGCATAAATAATTCATCACGAAGTTCAGAACGCTTCAAAGCTTGCTTGTATAGTTTGTTAACAAGCTCAATGCGTTCATCTAAGCTCATTGGAGAAACTCGATCAGAGGTATCAACCCCAATATACTTCAGGATGACTTGGAACAGCTTAACTGCTCTGCCAATAAGATCACTGTTTATTTTAAGCAGCGAAGTTGGTATAGGTTCCTGTCAAAAGGTATAATCTACATTTAGCACACAAAATGGTAAAGATGAACATTAATATACAAATATTTTAGCTATACAAATATTTTAGCTCAATACCTTCTGGAAACATAGCATATCCTCAAAGGTGAACTTTTCTCGAACTTGTGTTCCAGATGTCCTTTTTGAGAAGAAACCACGTTTTCCAGCTGAATTAAGCTGCTTCTGCATAGCCCTCAAGAATCCCTCCACCTAAATGAAGAAAAATCATTACAGACTAACGAGGTTGAATATCCACACCCAAATACAATGGGTATCATTCATTGCAATATCTGAAAAAAAAGAAACTTTTGTATATTCACCTGGAACTTGTCAATCAGTGGTAAAGCACCAGCAAGTTCAGGTGGCATAGCTGAAGATAGTGTATTCGGTGTACTGCAACTCAAATGACAAATCAGTAAGGTTGGCGTAACCGCATTGTAATCTTAAAAATCTAGATTTACATCCAACTCAATCTCTCACTACGCACCAAAAACATATAAACGCAATTCAAAAGTAGCACATGCGATGAAATGAAATAACTTACAGTGGAGCAAAATTGGAACCATCGGAGTCATAATCATCACCGTTTGAGGTGGCAAAAGAGTTGTGTGAAGGGGTCCCCAACCCATTGCTAGAGCCAAATGAAGACCTGCTTGATCTCAAACTGTGTGCCATATCAGTTGCCATTTCTTGTAAGCAGCACGAATGCCCAATAGATCAATTCAAACCATAGTTCTTTCTCTTTTTCTATTTCTCTTATCAGAATTAAATCAATCAAGCCCTTTGTCTATCTCGGGAAAAATTTCTGTACAGCAACAACAATGAACAATCAGCATATAAATCCCAACAATAACAATAATAAAAGCTACCGAATTTTATATTTTTTTAAAAGTAGCCCAGAAATGAGGAACAGACTAGAACCTAAGCAGAAGTAACGAATCGCATTTACAAAAAAGAATACCCTATTTAAGATCAGAATTTGATAAACCCCAATCTCTGAGATCCGGCACAAATTCCAGACATAAAACAGTGGATTAACAGCATCTAACTACGAAAATTGCAGCTGAGAAGACCGAATGAATTTACAAAAAATTAAGATCACAAAAGTTAAACTAGAATGAAGTACGGATAGACGATAGTAAGCACTAAACGCCAACAATGGCAGCAGAAAGTGAAGGAAAAACACTCCGCAAATGCCCAAATTGAAGGAAGTTAAGTCAATGCACGAAACAAATCTAGTGAAACAAGGAATAGCGATAAGTAAATCAGAGCACAGAATGTACCGCGTGAGCTAATCAATGTCTGATGGAGGAATTTCGGTTGCCCAAATCCAACTGGGGAGAGTGAAGCAAGAAGAAGGTGGGTAAAGGTTGGATTTTTAAATTTTCTTTTCTTCTACGATAACATTTGTCCTTTTTAAAATTAAATTCAATTGAATATTCTTATAAAAATAGTAGTAGTACTCCTACAAATTTATTCAATATTCACAATGCAGTATAACAATATAGATATTCAAATTTCAAACTAAATTGTGTGAATATGTTGTATCGCTATAGAAAAAGATAGTATTATTGATTAGCACACTTAAAATAAATAAAAAAACAATATTGAAGCACAATATCTATGTGTCTATGACTAACAAAATTAATTATAAATCCAAGCACATAGGTGAAAGAGTTTTTTTTTCTTCTAAATTTTTGTACTTTTAATGTGTGTTTGAGATAATGTGAATCAAAAATTTAATAAAGATTTTTACTAACTACTATATTTGTCAATCCAAAAGGGGGAAATTAAAATTGCTTACGATATATAGTACTAGTATGTTTTATTGTAATAGATGAAATATTATTTTTGGTTAAAAGATTACTGTAATCTTAGGTGGTAGAGGATAAGAAGGTCTATGCACAAAATACTATAGATTTATAGATTAATTAAAAATAAAAGTATAAAATTACAAATTAATCCCGGCAAAGACATTATATCTTTAAATTATGACCCGAATAAAATAGGGTTACTACTTTCCTTTTTTATGAATACATGAAAATTCGTTTGTTTTTCATGTTTGGCTGTTTCTTAATGTCATTTAGTAAAAAGTTCTTTACTTCAATTTATTTTCCTCACCTTTATACGAAAGAATGTCAATGCAAATAATTATGCACTTAATGCCTTGATTAACGAATATCTGTTTATTAACTTCATATTAACTTTATAATTATATTTTTTTTTAAGGATTCAAAGCTCTTAGCCCATAGGCGTATTATAGATCTATATATATATATATATATATATATATATATCAATAAAAATTAATAAAATAAAAGTAGGAAGTATTTGACTCATTGAGCGTCATCCAGTAGGAGTACAGAGTACTAGCATTTATGCTTCCACAATGATTGCACAACTCTAAAAATACAATACAAAATACTAGTATAAAATTAAGTATATTTGGTGGATTTATGTTTAATCATATATGATCAAGTTTCATTACAATGGTTCTCAAATTTCAGACGGTAGTATAACATTATAAGCATACCTTCTTGTTAAAAGAGTAGTTGTTCAAAAGTAGGAAATGGAAATAATAAAGTGAGAGAGAGAGAGTGAATAAATTAAAAGAGTTTTCAATGGCATGTTGTGAAAACAATATTTAGTTACATTTGAATATGTTATGCATTGGATTTTAATTTTAGATAGTGGGATATTGAAATGAAACATGCAAGTAACTAAATATAATATCGCATTGAAGTGGGAATCGAAGGAGTAATTTTTATGCAACATTGCGAAGTACAAACATAGTGCTTATACAATGTTCAAATACCTTTAGGTGTTTGATTAAATCAAAAATAAAAAAAAAATAAAAAAGAAAGAAAGAAAGGCATTTTGCATTTCATTTGTTCGAAAATGTTAACATTCCGTAAGTCAATGAGATTATATCTGAATTTTCAAATATGTGTGAATGAGTTATTTAGACATTTTCCCTAAAATTACTGCAGAATGTTATTTGGATCGCCGAGTGGCGTATTTATCGCCGGATTATCGCCGAGCGATCGCCGGCCACTGTGGGCGACGCTCGGCGATAATCGGCGATTTTTAAAATTTTTTTTTTTTTTTTTTTTTTTTTTTGGCCGAACGGCTATTTTATCCCACCCCTATAAATATTTCATCCTCTTCCTCCATTCATCACCCACAAACTTCATTCACACAAATTTTCAATCTTTTTTCTCTCCATCTTTATTAAATGAGTTCTGATTCATCGTCTCGTGCTCAGTCCGACGAGGAAATATCACATTCTTCTTCCGAAGAAGAGGTACCTCCCGCTCCCACCGGATGGGATGTAGCGGGTTTCGCCAACAACCCAATCAACAACTATATCTCCCGCCGCATACAAAGCGAGATCGCTCGAATGCAGCAGCCACCCCCCCCAACGGCCAATCCGCCCGGCGGCGCCGATACATCCCTCGCAACCACACTGGTGTGCGCACGATCGGCTGTTCGCCGATTATTTCGCGGAGGAACCACGTTATCCGGCAGATGTATTTCGTCGCCGGTTCGAGAATGCGCCGCTCCCTCTTCCTGCGCATTGTTAATGCGTTGTCCGCGCGTTACCCCGAGTTCCGGCTCCAGCGAGACGCAGCAGGGAAGCCCGGACTATCGCCCCTACAGAAATGCACTTGTTGCCATCCGGCAGTTGGCATATGGAGGGTCCGCCGACATGTTCGATGAGTATCTGCAATGCGGCGAGACGACGGCAACGAGTGCCTGAAGAATTTCTGTCAGGGCGTGCGAGAGATATTTGGGGAGCACTACCTTCGCTCGCCGGACGCAGCTGATTGCCAGTTCCTACTTGGATTGGCACTGGAGGACCCACGGCTTTCCGGGGATGCTCGGCAGCATCGACTGTATGCACTGGCAGTGGAAGAACTGCCCAACCGCGTGGCGAGGCCAGTTTACTACCGGCTACAAAGGTACGCATCCCACCATCATTCTTGAAGCCGTTGCCGACCAACGGCTTTGGATTTGGCATGCTTATTTTGGTATAGCCGGGTCGAACAACGACCTAAATGTTCTCAATTCCTCGCCCCTTTTCAACGAGCGGATCAACGGATTAGGCCCCTCCATCGAATTCACGGCCAATGGCAATGTGCATAACATGGGGTACTACCTGGCTGACGGCATCTATCCGCAATGGCCCGTGTTTCTGAAGACGATCAGATGCCCACTCGGAGATAGAAGAAGGTATTTTGCCCGAGCGCAAGAGTCTGCGCGCAAGGATGTGGAGAGGGCATTTGGGGTGCTCCAATCGCGATTTGCACTGGTAAAGGGTCCGACGCGCTTTTTCTACCAGGGGGATATTGCCGATATCATGTATGCGTGCATCATCATGCATAACATGATCATCGAAGATGAACACGAAGGCGTCCTCGACGTCACCAACGACCCAAGTGTTGCATCATCGAGTCACGGTGTCTCAACCGAGTCCGCCCGCCAGGGTGTACCGCACAACGAACATGAACGGTTCCAGGCGTTCATGGACATACACCAGAAGGAGGCCCATCAAGCACTACAACACGATATCATCGAAGAATTGTGGGCAAATAGAAACCGCGCCCACCGCCCTTGAATTTTTTTTTCTTTGAATTTTTTTTTTGATTTTTTATTTCCATTCGTGTACTTTTTTTTTTTTTAATTTTCTTCGTTGTAATGTGTACCCGTGTTTAATACAACGAACTTTATTACTATTTATTTGATTTATCTTTATAAATTAAATAAGCTAGCTTTATTATATATAAAAATAAAACAATTAAATTAGTGATGATGTAAAAATGAAATGTTGAGTTAGGGAGAAATAAGGGAGAAATAAGGGAGAAACCATTGTAGGGGTTGGCTAAAAGTTGGCTAAAAAAAAAATAAAAAAGAAAGAAAGAAAGGCATTTTGCATTTCATTTGTTCGAAAATGTTAACATTCCGTAAGTCAATGAGATTATATCTGAATTTTCAAATATGTGTGAATGAGTTATTTAGACATTTTCCCTAAAATTACTGCAGAGCGAATTTGGATCGCAAATTTGTGTATACGTGAACACACTACAAATGCGACTAATAAAAGTTCACTATTAAAATCCCCTAAAATAAAAGTATGTACTGTAATAATTTTATTGTTTTTATTTACGCAAGAAGAGTAAATATAGCTAAGAGTATTTGTGTGATATATTATTGGTATAAGAAGATCTTTGTGCAATGTCATTTAGATTCTCGATCCATCCTTGTAGCACAAAGGGTTGTAAGTTCAAACCGCGGTCCCATGCATATTATTCTCATGCATAACATGCAAAATCCATGAAATAAGTGATAGTGATAGACAATTGTGAAAATGCAATCTAAGTGAAGCCCTTAGAGCATCCACAATGGATGCCCGATCGCGCGCCCGATCGGCCGAGATCGGGCTCGGGCGTGGTCGGGCATCCATTGCAGCCCTCGGTCATGCCCGAGCGCGACCGATAGTTCGGTCGTGCCCGATCCCGAGCCCGATCGATCGGGCGCCCATTGCTGAGGCGCGCCCGATCACGCTCGAGCCCGATCACGCGTTTTTGATTTTTTTTTTTTTTTTTTTTTTTTTTAATTCTATATATATACACCTTCATTTCACTCATTTTTCACACAACTCTCACACATCTCTCTCAACTCTCTCTCTCATAGCAATATCTCTTTCACTCACTTTTCCAAAATGTTTCCCGGGGAAGATATTGGTCGGTCTATGGAACGCGCAATGTTTGCTTTCGGGAACCAGATTCTCGCCGGTATTCGTGCAATACATGAGCAAGAGCAAGCCGAACAGCAGGCCCAAGAGCAGGTCCCGAGGCCCATCCGCCGACGGACATCCGTCCGTCGAGAGCATGTCTTAGCTCATCAACGTCTGTTCGAGGACTACTTCGCCGAACATCCCCGGTGGGGCGCGCCGGTTTTTCGCCGACGGCTTAGGATGCGGCGAGAGTTGTTTCTCCAGATTGTTCACGCGTTGGAGGCGCGCGACGAGTACTTCCAGTGGCGGGAAGATGCGGCCCATAGAAAGGGTCCATCCCCGCCGACGAAGTGCACCGTTGCGCTTTGTCGGTTGGCATACGGCACTACGGCGGACGTGTTCGGACGAGTATCTTCACGTCCGGGATACAACCGGCCGGGAGTGTCTGGTAAATTTTTGTGCGGGCGTTATTGACGCCTTCGGCGCCACATATTTGCGCAAGCCGAATGCCCAAGACTGCCAGGACCTGCTGCGGATGCACGATACGGTGCACGGCTTTCCTGGAATGTTAGGGAGTATTGATTGTATGCACTGGGAGTGGAAGAATTGTCCTGCAGCGTGGAGAGGCCAATTCACCAGTGGGTATAAGGGTACCCACCCGACGATGATCCTTGAAGCAATCGTTGACCACAGTCTTTGGATTTGGCATGCTCACTTTGGCGTGGCGGGGTCCAACAACGACATCAATGTGCTGAACTTGTCCAGTCTCTTCACCGAGCAATGCAATGGCAACGGTCCGGTTATCAGCTTCACTGTCAACGGACGACAACATCATATGGGGTACTACTTAGTCGACGGCATTTACCCGAGATGGCCAGTTTTCTGGAAGACGATCTCTTGTCCAACGGGTGCGAGGAGAGAGTTTTTTGCGACAAAGCAGGAGGCTGCACGGAAGGACGTGGAACGAGGATTCGGTGTGCTTCAAGCGCGTTGGGGAATAGTGAAAGACCCGACTCGTTTCTGGTACAGGCATCATATCGCCAATGTCATGTACGCGTGCATCATCTTGCACAACATGATTATTCACGACGAAGGTCGTGCAGCTAGCCAGTGGTCCGACGATGAAGCCGCTCCGAGCGCAGGTCATGCAGCCCCGCCGGTCGTTCGAGGTTTACCCTATGGACTCAACGAGAGATTACAAGCTCATGAGAGCATGCGCAACCAACATGCCCATCTTGATCTCATGAACGACATGATTGAAAAAGTTTGGACACGTAGTGGTCGTTGAAATTGTACCTCTTTTTTGTAACTTAAAAAAAAATTAAGTAATGTATGTTTTTTGCTAGTTCTTTAATTTAGAAGTCTAATTTTGCTATTTATAATTGGTAAACATAAAAAAAATTAAAACTAAAATTGAAATGAAAAGTGGATAAGAGATAGGGCATGCACTAGGGCTCCACCATTGCAGAAAGATAGGGCATGCTGACGTGGCAACCACTAGGGCTCTCACTGGGGCATGCACTAGGGCATCCATTGTGGATGCCCTTAGGGCTCGTATAAATGGGCAGAATTGGGTTGAAAACTTGACAATTATACAAGTTCGGTGTTCAGTACATAATTCTACGAAAACCCCCAAGCCCGCACGGTTGCTATCACCTAAATCATTTCTGGTGAATTAGTTGATATTAGTTTCTATGTTCACAGTTCACACAGTGGAGCAAGAAATGGTATTGAGTTTACTTCTTTGCCCCTGAAAAATTCTAATCCCCCAAGATTGGCGTTCCCCAAAATCACTCTCAACTGAACAAGCTGGAGCTCTTTCTCTCTCTAAGCTCTCGGCTGCAGCCCTCGTCGGGGAGGATGGTATCCAACCAGCAGCGGACGGAGGGTCATGAGAGATAGATGGAGAGTTACGGCAGTTTAGAAACCGCGACTTCAGTTGTCGCGCTAGTCGCCGAAGTGAGAAGTGAGAGAGAAGGAGACGAGAGTGTTGAAGACCATCTTCTTCGAACGTAGTATTCGGTATTGTAGTTTCTCTTACCCCTACACGATTATCATGCAGATACATACATTTTGGTGAGCCCCACTAGATATTAATCATTCAAGAATTATTTCATGCAAAATCAATTACTCAAACCGAATAACTCATAAATTGGAATTAATATATCATATTATTATTATATTAACGAGATCAAAACAATTTGTATATCTTAAACTACTTTAGTGGCAGCAAGAAACTCCAACAAGTGTACGGATAAAATAAAGTATGCAGCCCCTATCAATTTTAGAAACTCCAACCTTCATTGCTCATCCTTTTAGATAAACATGAGATATATTGACCCACGAAGCTCACTAAAAAATATTCAAGAATTTAAAACTCTATATATAGTTCATGTGTACTCACTTTCACAACATGAGGCAAAATGGATGGCTATTGCTCTTTTGTCAGCATAAGAATTTTATAGCATAAAGAAGAAGACGAAGAATTTTTTTATACATGGAGTTTGTGGAGGAAAAAAAAAGGTATGTTAAAACTAAGGAGAAACAATTATATTAAAATATTTATGGTTATGGGTTTTATTTGGGCCTAGACTATACCCGTCCTAGGTCTGGGATGGACTGAGCTATGTTTGTGCATGAGCTGGATTGGGTTTCTAATGGATTTGAGTTTGAAAAACGGTCTAATTAAAACTAACTTCAACTTATGAGCTCATACACGTCTGGATCATGCAGGACTGAATCGACTCGACCCAATTGACAATTCTATTTAAGGCTTTCTTTTTATTTCAAAGATAAGAAAACGATAATTGTTAATAATAATGTTTGATGTTTAAAGTGTGTATTGTTTAGTTAAATGCAAGTCGCAAAGCATGTGATTGAATACTAGTAGTAAAAAAATACTCTCTCCGTTCCTTCATAGTTGAGTCATTTTTCCATTTTGGGAAGTTCCCTCATAGTTGAGTCATTTCCATATATAGTAACATTTTCCTCTCTCTTACTTTACTCTCTCTTACTTTATTCTCTCTACTTTATTCACTTTTACTTTATTCTCTCTACATTTCTCTCTTTCTAACTTTTTTATCTATTTATTTAACACACTCAACATTCATTTCTTAAACTCCGTGCCGAAAAGTTCCGCTTCAACTATGAGGGAACAGAGGAAGTACTACATCATGCTTAACTTTAAAATGTTGGACAATGTTCTAATTTCGATCATCAAGAAGAATTACAAAATATCCATATTGGTATCATATATATTATCAAGTGAAGCAAAACATATTAACTTCTAAGTTCTTCTAAAATGGCATATTTACGGTAAATTTAGTTACAATGATGTCATTTTGTTGTGATAAAAAATTATGTCTCATTGTTTTTAATACTTTGAAAAAAGATGTGTTTGGTAGGGAACTGGCTAATTGTGTGAGTTTTAGGTACATACAATTCGACTAAAATAATAAAATTGGAGGGAAGGAAATATTTTTTAATAAAAATTGGTAACTATATTGACTATCCAAGAACATGGGTTCAGAAACTTATGGACCAATAGCAATGCCTATCATAGAATTTGGCCCGTGACGATATACTATGTAATTGTTTATAAATTGGTCCCCCTCTCTACTCTAGCGGCGTCATGGGCCATTTCATCCATCTTATATAAGTATGAATAATTTCAAGGCCTGGGATTTTCCTTAAAAGAAAAAATGAAATATAAAAATAAAGAATGGAATGATAATTTTCATCCAAAAAAGACCAATAATGGAGACGAATTTGTTATTTTGAATATTATCACTTGTTGCTGGTATTCTCAATATTATCTTGTCGAGGTTAATAGTAGTAACAAGATTGTGGCCATAGACATATGTTTGGTTAGAGGCCATCTAACATGTTAAATTGAATTTATACTTTTATAGGAGTATATATATTTTTTTAAAAAGGTAAAATACGGTATTTCTAAATTAGTTGTTACGTGAAAATTGCTCTTTTTAACTTAGGGATAGTTTTTTACTATTAAGCAAAATTATATATATTCCTGCGTCGTCTCGTATTATGTGGTATGGTTAGAAAATAGGACAACTAATTGATCTATCGCTGTTCCATTCATTGACAAAAAATAATACTCCTAGTTCTTCTATTTTTACATCTTGTTTCACAGGTAATTGTACAAAGTAAGTAAGACGATTATTCATGATATAAACATTAGAATTTTATGGAGAATTTGCTTCCACGGGAATGTAATTTTAGAGAGAAGCGGTTTCTCTCTGAGAAAAACAACGTGAGAATAATAAAATAATATAATTCTTCATTTTTAATTATATATTATATATTTAAAACATATTTATAACACGTGTGTACAAAAGGATCTCCTAAAATAAAGGAACTAACAAACTAAATCAAATACTATAATCCTAACAACTTATGGGAATAGATAATAAAAATAATACTAATTATATTCTAGAATCATGGAGAAAATTAGATGACGTGGTCGTTCATACTTTTCAAAATTGAATTTATTCGCTTCAAATATGAAACAACACCATTTACTAATGTGTCTGTCACCTCCAATTGCTGTAAATCTGGTCTTCAAAATGAACACAAATTAAATCTACCAATTTTGGTTAATGTAATACTCCTCCTATAAACTATGAAAAAATCTTTTTATTTAATTAAAGTCGTAGTAGTATTTTATTTAACATGCAAACACTTTGACTTCACCTACACACATCCACTTCACCAATCCTAAATTCCCAAATTTAAGATAAAAAAAATAAATAAAACTGCAATTTTCCAATCAAATCAGCCGGATATATGAACCAAATTATCCTAGATTCTAAATTAATTTTGAAAATATGACTGATAATTAGAGGGGAATGAGTAACCTCATTTGAGCAGACCTCAATTAAAAAAATTTCAACATATAATCAGCAAATCGGCTTTCCTCTTGTCTCCAAATGAGGAAATGAAAATATGAGGAAATAAAGGGAGATGCACAGATTTGGATCCAAGAGTGAAATAAAAATGGAGGATAAAATGGGGATAGGTGCAGTGGCAATGCTTTCACTTTCACTACATCATATTTTAATGTCCGTACTCCCTGAGCAACCATGGCCCCACCTCCACATGCTCCTGTCACCATCATTTTTTCCATTCCACGGCCACCCTCCGCCGTACGATCCAATCAACCGCTCACATTTTTCCCCATTTCTTTTTATCTCTTGAGAGAGAGAAGAGAGAGGGGGACAGCGACTGAGCCACATTGCATTGTATCAGCAGTACCGTATCTAGCATTTTAGATACACGAATTGTGTTACACGCTCCATCTCTCTCTCTCTCTCTCGATAGATATCATACCCCCTGCTACCAGGTCGACCTCGGTCGGCCGGGATATAAAACTCAACAAATCTGCAACAGTCTTTCGGTTTTTTACTCTCTCTCTCTCTCGCTCTCGAAGATTGTTGCTTGATAGCGATTGACCATCAAAAGTTACCCACTTTCTAGCTCTTACTTAGAATATGAAAAAAAGAGGGGAATTTCCCATTTTCATGTGTTCTTCATTGTTGAGTCTTGATGATTAGGGGGGATTTGGGGTTATGAGGTTTAGGGTTGGTTTTAGGGGTTTTGTGGTGAATTTGGTGTGTGGAGTGGAATGTGAGCGAGGAATTGAGATGGGGAGGAGTGGAATTGGGAGCGTGGGAGTGTTGGAGCTTAGCAAGATTGGATTTTTAGGGGCTGAGATATTGAGGGTTGGAAGTGAGGGTTTTGTTTGAGAGGGATGAGTAGGATTGTAGGTTTATTGTAGTAGTTAGTAGTGATTGTTGAAGTACTACCTTTTTATATGAGTGAAGTCATGGATAAAACTATGAAGCTTTCAACATCAGGGCTGGGTCAGCAACATGGTCATGAAGGTGCTTATTTGTTCTTCTTTTTCTCGTGCTTACTTTTCATTTCCCTTTTGTGTTTTTTTTAATCTTTTTAAAACAATGTTTTTCGGTTTTGTCTAGTCTTGAGCCGTCTATGCATGAAATTGTAGATTGTTTCTTTTCTTGGAAGGACTCTTATGTTTGCTGTCCAAGAGAAATTCATCTTGCTTTAAGCAGATTAGCCTGATTAATTTGTGATTGGTAGGGGAAGAGGAGAAGAAGTGCTTGAACTCGGAGCTATGGCATGCATGTGCTGGTCCGTTAGTGTCCCTGCCAACGGTAGGCAGCCGTGTGGTTTACTTCCCTCAGGGTCACAGCGAGCAGGTTTACCGGAACCTTCTTTCACCGAATGTTTGTTTTACATCAAGTACTCGTTCAGGTTAGATTTAATAGATATTTTCTGGAAATGCTGTGCAGGTTGCTGCAACAACTAATAAAGAAGTTGATGCCCATTTCCCCAATTACCCGAGCTTGCCCCCCCAGTTGATTTGCCAACTCCATAATGTTACAATGCATGTAGGTTTTCTTCAGTAGATTTGTGTGGTCCCATCTTGTTGGCAAAGCTTATTTATAAGCCTTAATTAGAAGTTGGTCTTTTTGTTATTTTGTTTAATTTCAGGCAGACATTGAAACAGACGAAGTATATGCCCAGATGACATTGCAGCCCTTGACTCCGGTATTTTCAAATTTCAAACTATAATAGAATGCTTGATTGCTTAACATTGGTGTCCTTTACTTGTTGACTCAGAATTTGTAAGCATAATATATATTGCTTGGATACAGCAAGAACAGAAAGATGGATACCTTCCTGTGGAGCTGGGAATGCCCAGCAGACAACCAACTAATTACTTTTGCAAGACTCTGACTGCAAGTGATACTAGTACACATGGAGGCTTCTCTGTTCCTCGTCGAGCTGCAGAAAAAGTTTTTCCACCTCTGGTACCATTATCTTAGTGTCTGATTGCTCTAATAGAAACTCCGGCATTAAACAGTTCATAATTTCATTGGTGCTTCAGGATTTCTCACAAACACCACCTGCACAAGAACTTATTGCCAGGGATCTACATGATGCGGAATGGAAGTTTAGGCATATTTTTCGGGGTAAATACTAGCCATTGACTTGTTAAACTGTCTTACTGTTGGAATTTGATGCTTGGAGATTTAGTGCGAAATGCAATTGCAACCCTATCTTAGCATTGCCTATGTAAATTCTAGAGATCTCTTTATGTAGCATTGCTTTGGCCAGGACTTAGAAATTGTGGTGTTTGCATTCATTCTCAGAGAAACATATCTTGAAACCCCAGCCAAATCATAACTGGAGTCCTACAAACTAACAATAAGCTTAATTCTCAACACAAGGTAATAAGTTTTCAGTCATCTCTCTGCTTAAAAACATGGTTTAAGCTTTAAAGTCAATAGTTTTAAAATTTTACTGGAAAACTAGAAAGAAGCATAACTAATGGTACTCCTTAATCACTACAAAAATGTTTCCATGTCAGGATTTACTAGGACACCATACACATGAGCTGGGGGAACTGGTCTTAAGTTGTTAAACATCTTCTCTTTTCAAGATTATGGTCAATGGTATGCCAGAGTCTTGGTTTCAACCTGATAAAGGGAGGTGACCCTTTCTCTGGCTTTTGATCAATTCGGCAGTCAATATTTTAGTGTAAAAATTTTGTACAGGGTACCACGTTTTGTTTCTGAAGTACAAATAACCCTTTCCAATAAAGGAAAATTTTAAGAATTTTGGTGTTATTACTGGTAGGATTAGTGTGGGGAAAGCTCCGCACTAATTATGCCGTAATTTCTTGGCTGATGAGTGATGTCATGTGGTTTTACATTTGTGTGCCATAACCCTATAAGTTTAACTTTATTCAGTAGACAATTTGATATTGAAGGAAATTCTAAACTTTATAATGTGGTTGCTGCTTCTCTCAGGTCAACCGAAGCGTCATTTGCTGACTACTGGCTGGAGTGTCTTTGTCAGCGCTAAACGTCTTGTTGCTGGAGACTCTGTTCTTTTTATATGGTACTTATACTGTTGATTTCCAATTCCAATTTTCAAAATTTGCACTAAAAAAAATTCAATGTTTGCTTCGCCGACCTGGCTTTAGGAATGATAAAAATCAGCTTCTTCTGGGTATCCGTCGTGCCACTAGACCCCAGACTGTGATGCCATCTTCTGTTCTATCAAGTGACAGTATGCACATCGGACTGCTTGCTGCTGCTGCCCATGCTGCTGCTACTAATAGCTGCTTCACTGTTTTCTATAACCCGAGGTAATAGTAGTTTTTCCTTAAATTTTTGTTTTAGCATATCTGACAAAAGCATTTCTCATCAGGGCTAGTCCGTCAGAGTTTGTAATTCCTTTCTCAAAGTATGTCCAAGCAGTATGTCACACACGTGTCTCTGTTGGAATGCGTTTCCGGATGCTGTTTGAAACTGAGGAATCCAGTGTCCGCAGGTATCTAGTACATGCGTGGTCAATATGACAACGCCTTTATCTTTATAACTCTTATAAAATATATTACTATTATCTAGGCAGTTGATTAGTATGTATTCTGCATGGATGTCAATGTCCAAACTCCAAAGTCATTTAGCATGTTAAGATGAGATATCTGGCTTGTTTCTTCACCTTATTTACTCGTATCATCATTCACTGCTGATAGATTTCTGGGCTCAAACAGTTGGTTGACTCACTTAAAATGGCACTTAGACCTAAATATGTCCAAAATACCCTACTTACCTAAGATTGGTTTTAATGAACTTCGTCTTATGAATTATTGGTCTTCTTACACGTCAATCACCACATATCCAGATACATGGGCACGATTACTGGCATTGGTGACTTGGATCCTGTTCGTTGGCCGAACTCTCACTGGCGGTCAGTAAAGGTAAACTGCATATATTGTATTACCTCCACTAACTTTTAATATTGGTGTTTATTTGAACATACTATCATATGTAAATATGTAATAGATATGTATAATGTGAAATCATTAATCAATAATGATCACCATTATAAATTACATAGTTAATTAGTTTTATCTAGTATATATGTTGATAAAGTGACTTTAGCTTTTCGCATCGGGCCTAGGATATGGTTAGACTAAATTAATCATTCTGTGCATGCATGTGCGAGAGGCTCATTGACTTAGATAATACCCAATAATCACTTGCTAGTTGTTACCCCCTTTCTCTAAATTTGTAGGTCGGTTGGGATGAATCAACGGCAGGTGACAGGCAGCCAAGGGTATCATTATGGGAAATTGAACCTTTGACAACATTTCCCATGTACCCCTCATTATTTCCTCTGAGACTGAAACGGCCATGGTACCCCGGGCAATCATCTTCCCAAGGTATATGACCACCAAAATATTGCTTTTCTTGTTTCCTTGGTTTATGGAATGATTAGTTTTTCTCGTTTGTTTTTCTTTATCTCCAGTGGTAGTCTCGTTTCAACAATTGTATATGTAATTTGATAGTTGCCTTTTGAGACCTAGTTTTCTAATCAACTACTCCCTTCATTCCACCATAGGCGAGACATTCTTTTGGGGACAAGACTTGAGAAAAATAGTGTTTAGTGGGTTAAGTGGAGAGAGAATAAAACAAAGAAGTGAAGAGAGAATAAAGTAAGAGAAGGTAAACATGTTTTTTTTTTTGCTAAAAAGGGAGATGACTCACTTATGGTGGGACGGCCAAAAAGGAATACGACTCACTTATGGTGGGATGGAGGGAGTAGATTATTAGTACTACTTCATATAGATTTTGTATCATTATTCGCAAGGTTAGTACCTTAATGACATTTTATAATTGTGCCGAGCACCCTTATGAAAATACTGAAAAGAACTTAGAATCCTAATTTTTAAAGAATTGAAACAAAGAAAGATAAATAATTTGCATGACTTGGATCCTTGCATTAGTCATTCTTGACCTCCATGTCTGCTTCATATTCCACCTGTCACCTTAGAATTTGAAATAGGAAGGGCGAGTCATTCCTAAATATGCTTAGTGAGGAACAATACAATTATCCACATGCATGTAAGCATGGTACTAAATACATGTTTATAAACAAATAATACTTGTGATGTCACCTTAGAATTTGAAATAGGAAGGGCGAGTCGTTCCTATATGCTTAGTGAGGAACAATACAATTATCCACATACATTTAAACATGGTATTAAAGATACATATAAATCAATAATACTTGTGAATTGGCAAAGCTGCAGAGACTTGCGCCCCCAAGGCAGAGGCTTGATTTGAAATAATAATAATATGAATAATGTGAAAGGACATCAAAATTTTCCCTCTCAGATCCTCAACCTTGATTTGAAATACCTCGATGGGACCTAGTTGCCTGTCACTTAATTAATTAATAAAGATATCTTAATATCCACTTGAAATATTTCCTACTTAGAAGGTCCTAGTGATTGGCTTCATAGTATCTGAATTATATATTTAAAAGCTTAGTCATGATAACTAAAAGAAATGCATATAACTTTAAACCCATAAGAAAAAGTCCGAATCAAGTTTCTAGGTCAGTACTTCTCTTTGCCAAATTCCTTTATCTCAGTCCTCGCTATCTTTATATTTTTTTCCTTATTTATTGTTGGCTCAACTTCAATCAATCAAAACCAAGACGAGGAATTAAAGAAAGGGATGGTAGAACTTATGAGATACCTACACACTATTGGAGCCACAATGTGTTTGCCTGCCACACCTTATTATAGACACTATTAGCATGAACATTTAAGGATGAATCTGCACTTGCTTTTGTTAAATTATTCTGCCGTTTCCATGTTGAATGTGTAATAAGTCTGAACACAGTTGCATGTTTTATGCTCCTCGTATAGTCTTTTACCAAGCATTCATTCACTGCTCTTCAGATGCTGGTAATGAAGCTATCAATGGCATGGCATGGTTAAGAGGTGAAGCTGGTCCGCAAGGATTCAACTCTTTGAATTTTCAGTCTGTTGGGATGATTCCGTTGATGCAGCAAAGGTTTGATCCAATTGGCTCAAGGAACGATCTGACTCAGCAGTATCAGGCAATGCTGGCTGGGGGAGGGCTGCAAAACTTTGGGAGCGGGGAGTTGCTGAAAAACCAATTAATGCAATTCCAGCAGCCTGTTCATTACCTTTCAAGTACAGGTGGCCATAGTCCCGTCACGCAGCTGCAGCACAGGCCCCAGTCATTGGGTTCTCCTCAGATGCTGACTGATAATCTGCAGAGACCACTTGAACAGCAAATTGACAATCAAGCTGAAAAACGCGAGCAAGAACATACTTATCAGGAAGCATACTTCGCCCAACACAATCAGCTCCAACAAAGGCCAATGTTCGATATTCCATCGTCTTCAATCTCAAAACCAGATTTTGCAACTTCAAACAATAAATTTTCATCAACGGGTCATTCTACCATGCAAAATCTACTCAGCTCGATTGGTCCCGAAGGCAGTGGTAATCTTCTAAATTTCTCAAGAATTGGTGAGCCGGTACTCAATGAGCAGTCACCGCAGCAATCCTGGATGTCAAGATTTACTCAGTCACCAGCAAATGGTTGTTCCAGTCCGAAAACTTGTGCACCGTTTTCTGGAAAAGATGCTTCTGTTGAGCTGGAAAGTGGTAGCTTGGATGTGCAAACTCAAGCCCTTTTTGGTGCTAATATCGACTCTTCTGCAATCCTATTGCCAACCACTGTGTCAGTCGCTGGTACTGTTCATGCTGATATGCAGTCAGGACCGTCGGGGTATCAGAATCCTCTATATGGATGCGTTCAGGATTCTTCTGATGTGTTGCAAAATACAGGAGAACTCGACCAACCTACAGACACCCGTGCTTTTGTAAAGGTGCTTGTGAGAAATTTGTCTTCCGTAACTGCAAGCCTTAATAGTAGTTTGATGACTTTATTTATTGTATAGGTCTACAAAACGGGATCTGTGGGTAGGTCACTGGACATCACCCAGTTCAACAGCTATCATGAGCTGAGAAGGGAACTGGGTCAGATGTTTGGGGTTGAAGGGTTGCTTGAAGACCCTCCAAGATCAGGCTGGCAGCTTGTATTCGTTGACAGGGAGAATGACATACTTCTCCTTGGAGACGATCCGTGGGAGTGAGTTTTTCACGAAACGTTTCCCTTATGGGTTTTCATTATCATTTTCCGACATTTTTATTATCTGCAGTTGTAAGGATACGATATGCTATGAGTTCCCTTCAGTCTGATAATTCCTCTTGATGTGCTGTGTTGAGAATCTAGAATCATCCATTCATTTCACTCACATATGCATAAGATCATGATATTGTCTCTAATAGAAATAAGATGATAAAGTTTGAGTGTGTTCAAGAATCAGAGTCTCGGCTGTTGGCTCAAAACATCAGATTATCTTGGTTTATGAAAAATTGCGTGCTACTGAATTGACCGTTATAAATGTGGACAGGGCTTTTGTTAATAACGTGTGGTATATCAAGATCCTCTCTCCCGAAGATGTGATGAAGCTGGGAAAGCAAGAGGCAGAGTCGTTGAGCATGAGCACAGGTACAGAGGACAGGATGAACAATGCGGAGAACACCCAAAACTGTCTCTGGACTCCCGTCTCTAGGATCGCTTGAGATGCCTGCTCTGTGCCAATCAGCTCCAACACAAGTACCTCAAATCTCCTTGTTTTTGGACACCACTATAATGTTTTTCATGAATTTGTTTGTTCAGTCGTGCAGCTGGGAGTAGATTCCGTGCAAGTGTTCCTGAGTGTAGCAAGAAGCTCGTAGAATTAGTGTTGTACTTTGGTTTCCCATTTGGCATTGCTGAAACTGTCTTTTACTAGTAATTATTGAAGCAAAAATCTCTTGACTGATTGATACTCCATGAGATTGAGGATATTACTATGATATAATCTAGGACTACTTTCGACATGGATTGTGTAATGTTGGAACTCGTCGTCATTGTTATCGTGTGGGTTCCGTTGTCACTGCCCTACTTGTCTTTCATCTGCGCTTACACCATAACCTAGTTTTCACTCATTTATCATTATCTTGATTGTTCCACTTGATGGAGATCCATGTTTTCAGAATTTAGATTGGATTATTATATGATATTTTAACTGAAGGTTAGAAATTGACATATAAAATTGCACTATTTGTATTCTATAAATAGGACTTTACTTTGATCAACAATTTTGAATTACTCCTTACTATATATGCACAGGTATTTTCACATAAATGTAAAATATTGAAAATTACTGTATAGTAGTAGTAGTATAATAATTGGGCTAGTAAATGGGTAACACGACAGCACACTATTATAATTGAAGTATGTGAAACAGAATAGGTTGGACTCATTTTGTTGATAAAGAAAAAAGTGTTTCCATCGAAGAACAGGAAACCCTTTTTCTGTACAGTTAACTGATTTCCCAAATTCCTTTTCAATTAAGTATTTGAGTCATAGATTTTGACACACACAAATTAAATCAAATGGTCCTCCCTTTCCAGTCAGAGGCCATGGACCACTTCATATGGATATGGTCCACTTTTTGTCAATTATTTTTCTCTCCCAAACCACATGTTTCTTTCCTTCTTAATTTTATGTTTCTTATTTTTATCCTTTTGTTTTTTTAAGTTGGGTGACATTGAGATTCAAATTTTCATCTCACAATTATAAGTGATTGAAACAAATCGATGAGCAACCTAAACAAAAATTTTCAAGATCAAAACATATCAACGGCACCCTTTTTTTGTTAGACATGTTTGATCTTTTTTGTTAGCTAAGCATAATTATGTGGGACTGAGTTTTCTATGACTGCTATGAGAAAAGATTGGATTTTTCACATTTTAATGGCTCCCATATTTTATTATCTCAAGTTTTTAAGCATTATTTCATGTTTTTTAGTATCTAAGTACTACATAAGTATCTAATGACAATATTATCATAGTTTGTAATTTGGTTTGAAAATGTAAGAAATGGGCTGTCCGAGTTCTCTATCCATCTTTACAATTATTATTTCAACTATATGGCTACGTATCAAAAGACAATTGATAAAAAGTTTATCACTAAATATCAAAAGACAAACAACAAACATATATAATTTGTCGATAAAAATTCATTTTTTTTGCAACTTTTGGTTTTGTATATTAACATTAAAATCCGTCTAAAAGTTACTAAATTAGTACTATTAATTTGTTCTGATTTTTCAATCAAATTATTAATTTGTTCTGATTTTGCAATCAATCAAGATTTTGCTAACAAAGCTTAGATTTGGCACTATAGGAGGCCAACCAAAACGACGTCACGTTTAAGCCATCGAAATAACATAGTATTATATACTACGTGTATAATTTCTTTTATTGAATTATACTTCCTTTGTTCCATAGTAGTATAGTCTTTTCATTTTCTGCATTCATTTTGAAAAAAAAATAATTATAAATAGTTAAAGTGGAGAAATAACAAAGTAAGAGTTCTCTCTTTCTACTTTACTCTCTTATCTACATTATCTCTCTTATTTTACCCTCTCTCCACTTTAACTATTTATTACTTATCATTTTTTAAAATGAGTATCGAAAATGAAATGACTCCACTTCTATGAAATGGAGAAAGAAGTAATTTATAATATTAGAGAAAAAATTCTATGTTTGGTTCATATCAATGTATAAATTCTATTGTAGAAAAAAATTAATATTAGTTTCTTCTTTAAATGTCCCTCCTCAAACACTTTAAATATCCCCACATGTATTTTTGAACCTTCAATGATCATTTTCTGGATCCGGCCTGGATCAACTTCACAACAAGTTTTCGCTCTTGGAATTGAAGTGTCCAAAATTGCTCATGGCCTACAACTTTCACAAGTTGCCTATATTAAAGAGCTTTTGAAAAGAGCCAGGATGCTTGATGCTAAACATTATCTAACTCCAATGATTTCAGGCCTTGAGCTAAGCAAATCAGAGGGAACATTTACTGTTGATGGCAAGTTTCTCCCTCTATCCACAAAATGTTATCCACGGCTGTCTCGTTCTAGATTTTAAGAAATGTGAAAAAAAATGGAAAAAAAAGTTAATGGAAGGTGGATTCCACATTTATAAATTACTCTAGTTTTGATAAGAAATTTTATATACACATTTCTTAAATCTGCCCGGAAAAAAGGGCTTAAGTTAGTTGGTCCAATCGATTTCTTGAAATTTTCATTAATTCCTAAACCCTCCCTCAAATTCAAACACCAACACTATAAAAACATTACTAACCTTGTTTCTTGATGTGTATGGAATATTAAACAAAAAGTGAAAAGTAATGAGCGCAATATTCAGACTTTGAGAGTGCTGTCTATTGCAGAACACTAATAATAACGGTGCTTGTAAAATTCCATGAAATTTCTTACTGCCACCACGGGTACAACATCGATATGCGTAGTGTACAAACGGGTGATGCAAGAAAAGGGGGAGTGGAATGGGCACGTTTTCAACCCTTTTTCCGGTGATTGTCATGGGCAGCCAGTATAATATTTTTTCTGTCCGTACCCTGACAGCGACCATTGAATGATGGTGCCACATGCTTCCTGTCAAATCATTTCACTTCCAACGGGCTCGATTCATCGTACGCTTAAATACACGGCTCAGATGCTCTCTCTCTCTTGATCAAATGGCAAAGAGCTCACTCACTGAGTCTGTATATCTCTGCCTCATCCCCTGAAACGACTGCCACCAGGTCGACCTTGGTCGGGTGGACTATAAAATAGAGGAAAAGCCAGTCTTTTGATTTTCTCTCATTTCATTTTCTTGAGAGAAAGTGGAGGCTGATAGCCATAGGCTTCACCAAAAAAGCTCTCATTTTTCACTCTCCCTGCTCAATAATCATGAAAATACTTTCATGGGGTTGAAGTTTTCTTGGCAATGCAGTGAAGTTATAATATGGGGAAGAAGAGTGAGTTAGGAAGGAAAGAGATATTGGAATTGAGTCATGGGCGGCTTAGGTTTTGAGGTTTTAATTTCCAAGAATTGTCATTGTGGGTTGTCTTGCTTGACTATAACGAACAACTTTGTTGATAGGGAAAGGAAAATATTAACAAAAGTTTGGATTTTGGTGAAGTGTGGATAAAGAAGCATGAAGCTTTCAACATCAGAGTTGGGTCAGCAGGCTCAAGAAGGTACTCCTAATTATGTCTTATCTTTATCTAAATACTTTTTTCATTTCTTTATGTGAATTGAACTCTCTTTCTCCCTTTCTCTTTGGTAGAATTCCTTTGATATATCTCGTTCAGCTTGTCCTTGTCGTTGAAACTTTTGTCGCCTCAAGTATGCATTTGTCCTTTTCTTGAATGGGCTCTCAGTTTCAGTGCTTGTCAATCAATTAAAGAAACAGAACTCAGTGAGTTAGTTAGTTAATTGGACTTACTTTTTGATTGATGGATTTTCTAATTGATGCTGGGATATGGAAGGGGAGAAGAAGTTCTTGAATTCTGAGCTATGGCATGCTTGTGCTGGCCCTTTAGTGTCGTTGCCAACAGTTGGGACTCGTGTGGTTTACTTCCCTCAGGGTCACAGTGAGCAGGTTTTTCTGAATATTTCCAAAACCCTTGCTTAAGGTTATGCATTTGTCATAGATCTTAACGTGAAATGTTGGCAGGTTTCTGCAACAACTAGTAAAGAAGTGGATGCCCACATACCAAATTACCCCAGCTTGTCGCCCCAATTAATCTGTCAACTCCACAATGTTACTATGCATGTGGGTTTTCTTCGGTAGACGTTTATGGCCTATCTTGTTAGCTAAATCATTTTAGTCGAATGAACGTTAATAAGTAGTTGGTTTGTTTGTTGATTCTCAGGCAGATGTTGAAACTGATGAAGTATATGCTCAGATGACATTGCAGCCTCTGACTCCGGTATTTCTTTATTTAGGAACGCTCGAGTCTTTAATGTTATTTTCTTCTACTCATTCCCCAGAAACCTGACCTGAATCTGCTTGGATGCAGCAAGAACAAAAAGACACATGTCTCCCAGTGGAGCTGGGATTTCCTAGCAGGCAACCAACCAATTACTTTTGCAAGACTCTCACTGCAAGTGATACTAGTACGCATGGAGGTTTCTCTGTTCCTCGTCGTGCTGCAGAGAGAGTTTTTCCACCCCTGGTATCCTATCTTGTCTAATCATCCTCGATGCAAATCTACTTGTACAGTTATTCACAATTTCCTATGGTGCCTCAGGATTTCTCACAAACACCGCCTGCTCAAGAACTTATGGCAAGAGATCTCCATGATGTCGAATGGAAGTTCAGGCATATTTTTCGGGGTAGGTTCCATTGTCGACTCTTCAGACCAATTTAATGTTTACAGTTAAATCCTTTGATGTTATTGCTTTACAATAGTTGCTATATGTGAATATTGTAATTCTGGTTTTAAGCTAATTTGGCATGAATTTGTCTTTTTATTGTCCTGAACTGCAGAAGTGAGTATAAAATTGGCAGAAAGATAAGATATAACACTTAATTGTAAGAATTTTTTCATTCAGAGATACGTACGTAAATGCCAAGATATGCTTATGTTTCAGTTTCCTTCAAATTCCAGAAGGTCCAAACAGAGTTGAATGTGTATGCCTTGATAATGGTGAAAAAAACTAACACTTTCCTTGAATGATGATCATTACATGGCTAGTTGTTCACTTGTTATGAATCATTTTATATTTGTTTCCAATTATTTTGACCTGTTAATTACCAATGTTGGCACCTCCACACTCAGGCCAGCCCAAGCGTCATTTGCTCACCACCGGCTGGAGTGTCTTTGTCAGTGCCAAACGTCTTGTTGCTGGCGATTCCATTTTATTTATCTGGTAAAACTCATATAGCTTTCAACCGTACACATTTTAGTGTATGCACTTGAGATCTTGTTCTGATATTGTAAAATTGCATCTATTTGACTTTAGGAATGAGAAAAATCAGCTCCTATTGGGCATTCGTCGTGCCACTCGACCTCAAACTGTGATGCCGTCCTCTGTTCTTTCAAGTGACAGTATGCACATCGGACTACTTGCTGCAGCAGCTCATGCTGCTGCAACCAATAGCTGCTTCACTGTTTTCTATAACCCCAGGTGGTAATACACTGTGTTCCTCTTTCTTTCTTTTCCCGTGTGCACACCTTCTGATAGAACCTTGCAACATCAGGGCTAGTCCGTCTGAGTTCATCATACCACTTTCAAAGTATGCCAAAGCTGTGTATCATACACGCATTTCAGTTGGAATGCGTTTCCGCATGCTGTTTGAAACTGAAGAATCTAGTGTTCGCAGGTATATTTATCAGTTCAGAACATCTACTGTTACTCCCGAACCATTTTCACACTGTGTCTATACTTGCAATAAACCAATATAAATGTCTAATGTATGTCCATGTAGAAAGAAGATCTGCAAAGCATCTAATCTAATCAATGAGTATTTACCTGGTTAATAAATATTATCGTTTTTTTTTTGTCACTTAGGGAAACTTTTTTCTCAACTCTTGGTCTTTTTGTGCATGTTCCAGATACATGGGTACCATTAGCATCACATTTTATCCCCAGTTTTTAGCCAACCCCTACAATGGTTTCTCCCTTATTTCTCCCTTATTTCTCCCTAACTCAACATTTCATTTTTACATCATCACTAATTTAATTGTTTTATTTTTATATATAATAAAGCTAGCTTATTTAATTTATAAAGATAAATCAAATAAATAGTAATAAAGTTCGTTGTATTAAACACGGGTACACATTACAACGAAGAAAATTAAAAAAAAAAAAAAAAAAAGTACACGAATGGAAATAAAAAATCAAAAAAAAAATTCAAAGAAAAAAAAATTCAAGGGCGGTGGGCGCGGTTTCTATTTGCCCACAATTCTTCGATGATATCGTGTTGTAGTGCTTGATGGGCCTCCTTCTGGTGTATGTCCATGAACGCCTGGAACCGTTCATGTTCGTTGTGCGGTACACCCTGGCGGGCGGACTCGGTTGAGACACCGTGACTCGATGATGCAACACTTGGGTCGTTGGTGACGTCGAGGACGCCTTCGTGTTCATCTTCGATGATCATGTTATGCATGATGATGCACGCATACATGATATCGGCAATATCCCCCTGGTAGAAAAAGCGCGTCGGACCCTTTACCAGTGCAAATCGCGATTGGAGCACCCCAAATGCCCTCTCCACATCCTTGCGCGCAGACTCTTGCGCTCGGGCAAAATACCTTCTTCTATCTCCGAGTGGGCATCTCGATCGTCTTCGAAACACGGGCCATTGCGGATAGATGCCGTCAGCCAGGTAGTACCCCATGTTATGCACATTGCCATTGGCCGTGAATTCGATGGAGGGGCCTAATCCGTTGATCCGCTCGTTGAAAAGGGGCGAGGAATTGGGAACATTTAGGTCGTTGTTCGACCCGGCTATACCAAAATAAGCATGCCAAATCCAAAGCCGTTGGTCTCTGTTAAGGTATTTAACTTAACTTTCTTGCTTAAATTTTTTTTTTTTACTTTCTTGCTTGAAGTGCAGCAGCCACATGCTTGTTTATTTTCTTTTTCTCAAAGTTATGTTTATTCCATATGCAATCTGTTTAGATTTATACTAATACAGTTTTCGTTAACTGAGATTTTTTTACTAACATGCACATTAGGTTGATCTCATTTCTTGCAGAAGTCTGTATAGTCGAAAGATGCACTTCTGCCACAGCTCTGACCTCTTTCGATTGAATGTTTATGTACTCTGTTGTATGTTTGTAGGTTGGTTGGGATGAATCGACAGCAGGTGAGAGGCAACCAAGGGTATCATTATGGGAAATCGAGCCTTTGACAACGTTTCCTATGTATCCTTCACTGTTTCCTCTCAGATTAAAAAGGCCCTGGTATCCTGGCGTTTCATCATATCAAGGTATAAGTTCAAAACTCGAATGCAAAACCAGAATTTGGCTAAAACTTAGATTAACTGTTTGAGTTTGTCAAAGAAAGTGAATGACTAAAACTAATTAGTACTAGTACAATTTACACATTTACTCAATAATCTCTTTTGTTGGAGAAATGCATGTGCAATGATATATGACACATCAATCATCATACTTGTTTTGTGGTGATTGCTTAAGTTCTCAAACTTGACTGGCTCCATTACTATAATGTTTTTGGCTTTCATCTCAGATGCTGGCTCTGAAGCAATCAATGGCATGCCGTGGTTAAGAGGCGAAGCTGGTGAGGTAGGTTTTAATTCCATAAACTTTCAGTCTGTCGGAGTGTTACCTTGGATGCAGCAGAGGTACGAACCGACAGCCTCAAGAAACGATCTCAACCAGCAATATCAGGCCATAATGGCTGCCGGGCAGTTTCAGCAGCAGCCCGTCGCCTATCTTCAACACTCAGGAAGCCACAATCCTCAAACACAGCAGCATCATATAATCCAGCCATCAGTTCCTCTTCAAACCCAAATGCTGTCGGATAATATGCAGAAGCCGATGCCACAGCAAGCTGACAACCAATCTAAAGACAATCATCAAACTTATCCGGAAGCGTATTTAGTGAGGCACCCGTTAGATATCCCTTCCCCTTCATTTACAAAACCAGAATTCTCAAACTCAGCAGCACCTATGGCTCATCCTTGTGTGCAAAATATGTTGGGTTCACTTTGTCCCGAAGGAAGCAGTGGCAATCTTTTAAATCTATCGGGAGCTGGCCAGGCCACGCTTGATGAGCAGTCGCCCCAGCATTCCTGGGTGGCAAAATATACTGGAAAAGATGCTTCCTTGGAACAAGAAAACTGCGGCTTAGATGTGCAGAATCACTCTCTCTTCGGAGCCAGTATCGACTCCGGTCTCCTGTTGCCCACTACTGTCTCCAGAGTCGCTACTGCCTCGGTTCCAGCAGATATGTTCCCTATGGGGTTAGGGTCGTCCGGGTTCCAGAACTCTGTATACGACTACGTGCAAGATTCTTCCAACTTGTTGCAGAACACAGGACAAGTGGACCAACCAGCGCCCGATGGAACCTATGTGAAGGTGTATAAAACAGGATCTGTTGGTAGGTCAGTGGATATCGGCCGTTTCAGCAGCTACGAGGAGCTAAGGCAGGAACTTGGTCAGATGTTCGGGGTTGAAGGGTTGGTTGAAGATCCTCAGAGATCAGGCTGGCAGCTTGTATTCGTAGACAGGGAGAACGACATTCTTCTCCTTGGAGACGACCCGTGGGAGTAAGCATTTATGCATTTGTTTCTTCGTTGTCTTCTTGTTTGTAAAGTTGAATTCTTTGGGGTTGATTAGTAGTGTTTGGGAAATATGCAGGGCGTTTGTGAACAATGTGTGGTACATAAAGATCCTTTCACCTCAAGATGTAGTCAAGCTTGGGAAGCAAGAAGGCGAGTCCTTGAATGCTGGTTCAGTTGAGAGGGATGCTCACAATCTTCATTACTGATTGAGTTTCTCTGTTTCTCTCCTTCAATGCACAACTTATGTAGTATCGACGATATCTACCTATTTTGCTAGATTTGATACATTGCTGTTGTATGCAACCATTGACCACTCTTTTGATTGATATGATGATGGAAGGAAACTAATCTCATGAATTAATGGTTGGAATGTGATATTGATCCAGATTTCCAAGTAGGAGTATATCATACGTCATTAGTGTGAAGGGACATAATAGTAGAAACAGATATATTTCGGGATAATTATATCATTCATGCAAAATATTTTATTATTATTGTATGTTGGTATAAAAAGTTTGAACTTAGTAAATAGATTCGATAATTAAAAAGGTGGGTTATTGTTTTATTATTAAATATGAATATAATTATTTATTTGAATGTGAGATCCGTTTATTAGGTATATGAAAATTATAATTGTGAATATTATCAAAATGTGAAATATACCAAAAATAGTAAAATTGAGCAATATTGTGGACGAAAAGAGTACAAAATATGTCCAACAAGCAAAATGAGACATTACAAAAGTTTTATCTTTTTAATTATAATTAAATTTAGATTCACAATATACTCGATTCATGTAGAATTTATTTCAAACTTCAAGCCTAACGAAGTCAATCACCAAGGCCTTAAGGCTTTATTTATAAATTTGATAGACACTTCAACATAAGAAATAGTGAAATTTGATTGAGTCTGAATGTAGAACATTTTACTTTATTGATAGAAACCCATTTGTTATTTAATTTTTTCTCTAATCATGATTTCACGAAAGATGGAAAAAGTTATTTATCTGATTCACCAATTCAATTAGAGCATTTAACATGCTTATTAAGATCATATGAATTAAACAAAAAAAGTGATAGCAGTATAAATTTACATCAAAATAAGTAAGTAATCTAAATTCCAAAGAAATGGATTGCTCTGATTATGCCCACTTTAATTAAGAAAGTTGATGACCTTTTAATATTATGATGCAATGGTAATTAATCTTAAAATTCAAAATAGAGACATTGTGATTGGATTAAGAAACGCTGATTCAACACGTTTATTTATTTTAATACTTATTGATAAAGTAAACTTTGTGATTTTCTTCTCAGAAAACATAAATTCTTCTAACCGAAAGAGGAAACCCTTCTTCTTAAGCAAAGATGGTGGCACTGTTCTCCAACAAGATCGCCAAGGATGAACTCAAACCCGGCGACCATATCTATTCCTGGAGGCACTCTTATCTCTACGCCCACCACGGTCCTTTCCCCTCTCCCGCTCTCTACAATTATGCATTTTTTAAATATCAGTGTGTGAAATGAAATCTCCATTTCAGTTCGCGCAGCTCTCGATTTTATGCATTTTTTGTCTGATTCTCACTATTCTGTTGATATTTGATGAATTTGGGTGGCAGGAGAATGCCAATTTTGTCAATTTGTTTACTTTTATATATTTGGGAATCGTGTATTAGGAATGGAGTATCGAAGGGATTTTGCTGGAATTAATTTGTTAGCGAAATATGACAATGTTTTTGAGCAAAAAGATAATACCTTGTCTTGTTCTTGTTTAATTTTTCTAAAGGTATACTTTTAGCAATGTGCATCTCAGGTTGTTGAACCTTACTTGCAATTTGCAGACAGATAGTACTATAATCGTCTGAATTTACCAATAATAAAGTGTTCTTGATTCGCCAGTAATTGTTGATTGGGCATTCTACACTTCTTGCATTTCCCATGGTCCTGTTTCTGAGATCAGATTGCAGGTATATTTAATAAGTTGCATTCTAGAGACTACGTGTTAATCGAGTGTATGGAGTCGGACCAATATTAGGTAGTGAATGATGTTTAAATACTCCATATTTATATGTTATCTAGCTGTATGTCATTCTATACTTAACCTAATATGAACATTCACACTGTTGATCACCACAGTTAGCTGACTGTGGTGGCCAGAGTCATGCAACCCATTGCTTTCCTTGCTCTTGTATTAGTAGTGATTAAGGAATTGAGTTAAGAACCTGAAACCTTTTCTAGTTTAAAGGATTCTGTTTTTGAGCAGTTAGGAGAAGAACCCAGATGCTCTTGTGATTAACTCTTTTACTGAGAATTATATATCTTGCTATGTGAAGTGCATTATGTTAGTTGTTTTTTTCCCTTGAAATAGTTCTATATTGTTGTCCTTATTTACTTAAACTTATTTTGTACGAACACAAATTGGTTTTTGACACAGGAATTTCAGTATCTTCCGTTTGGTTGCTGTATATTTTGAAGCTTTATTTAAATTTTTGGTGATAAAATAGTTCTCAAATATTTTCCGTAATGATAAAATACTTAATTAATTATAGAACATATCAAATTTATTTCTTCTTAATTGACCATCAAATCTTATAACAATCTTCAACCTAAAATAATTAGAGAACAAAAAGATGTCCTTAATGGGCTCAGGGGCAAAATAGGAAAAAATTAAATGTGGTGTTATTTTTCATTTTCCAGAGAATTATGGTGATAATTTTCAAATTCCAGGGACCTAAAAGGTGCACACTCCTATTTTATATGATTTGAGGATATATTTGAAGTTCGCTATTCGTACAATTAGTTGTTTTTTGTTCTCTTATATGGTTTCAGGGTATTTTATAACGAAACGTGCTGTTGTGCATTTTATACGATTTTCCCACGATCTCCAAGTTTTTGTCTATGAATGAAGAGGATTGATTAGCATCCTTTCTTCCATCCCCTTTCCGGGCTTTATTGTCAATAACTTCAGAATCTATAGTTTTTCTTTTGTAAGTTAGCTGTCTCAAGTTACTTTCTCTGTGTTATGCCGCGCCAACAAGTTTTATATGCCTATTATTTATTTACCGCATATTGTTAAATGGCTAAAGATTGGGATTGATTATTTGGCTTTTTGTTGTGGATGGGTACCTCCTCTTGGACCTTCATTTTTGTTTTGAATTATGCAATTATTTCACTCACTCATGGAGAACTTTAAGTTTTGGCGTGTACAACATGGGGAAGTTTCCAGTTACTGACATGCTCTCCTTCAACATTTAAACATCAGGAATATATGTTGGGAACGGAAATGTGATCCATTTCACTCGTGGGGCGGGGCAGGAGATTGGGACAGGAACGGTGTTAGACAAATTCATATTTAGCTCCTCTCCATCAAACCCCTCGGACTCTCCCTGCCCAAGATGCGGTGACCAGTCTAAAGATGATGGTGTCATATCTTCTTGCCTTGAATGCTTCCTTTCCGATGGAGAGCTCTATCAGTTTCAGTATGGTGTCACACCAGCCGTGTTTCTTGCTAAAGCTCGTGGTGGCACATGTACCCTTGCCCGTGCTGACCCACCCGAAGATGTCATCCATCGTGCTGAATACCTCTTTCAGAATGGTTTTGGCGGCTACAACATTTTCAAGAACAACTGTGAGGATTTTGCAATCTACTGCAAGACAGGCCTGCTCATCTTCACAACTGTCAGTGTAGGACGGAGTGGTCAAGCGACATCGTTCATAGCTGCAGCCAGTGCCATTGTATCATCACCACTTCGATTTCTGACTACAGGTTTTGCTGGCCTCACAGCAATGGGTTGTGGCATTTACTGCATTAGCCGACTTGTCTCTGATATTGGAGTACGACGTGATGTGATGAAGATCCCGGTTGAGAGGCTCGTTTGTCATCCGGGCCTCAACGAGCCTGAAGCTGAAAGCCTTGTGAGCCATCCGGTCCTTGACGAGCCAGAGGCTGAAACCAGAACTCCCAAAGAAAAGTAAAAACTACTTGTTGCAGCTAAGTTGTGTTATGTATTCTATCTCATTGCATATATATGGTGCTTCCCATTTTACCTGTCATTGATGTAAGATGGCATCTATCAATCAGACTTTGTTTGGCTGCTTTGATAACCATTCACTTGTACGGACATTTTCTGATGTTAATTGGTTGATGTTAATGTAAATGTATTACATCGTCTACTTTATGTAGTGATTTGATATATTTCTTTGTTGTGGTTTGAGACTTTGTGCTTTTGTTGTGCTGGTTCATATTTTGCAGCCGGCTACTGCCTTTTAAAAGGCAGTAAAACAGTATCGAAAATAAAGATAGAAATTAGAAAACTAATGAGGTTTGATCGAGAAATTTCATTATTAAATTAACCCCTAATAATGAAATTTCTCGTTTGATTACGACGTATTTTACCCTACATATGAGTTTTGGGCATATTAGATACTCTCACAGTTCGAATTAAAACAATCGTTTTACTATTTTGGTAAATTTCAAGTTAATTTAGTCATTTTTATTTTTGTCAAAAGTAATTATCTCTCTTATTTTATCCTCTTTTATTTTATTTACTATCCACATAAAACACTATTCTTAAATTCTCTACCGAAAAGAAGTGTCTCCATTAACAAAAAACGGAGGAAACAGAGAAAGTATTTCCTCCATTTCATGCTAGTAGAGTCATTTTTCCATTATTAGGTGTTTTATGGTAGTAGAGTCTTTTTTTTAATAAGACGTAATACATTTTTTCACTCTTATTTTATCCTCTCTCTTACTTTTTTTCTCTTTTTTTCCTCCTCTCCTAATTTATTATCTTTTTATTTAATACATTACACACTTTTTATCCTTTTTATTTGTTAATGTTAATGATCCTAAAAGGGATGCATTATCTCTCTAATGCATAATGACAAAAACGTATAGATTATAGATTATCATTAACGAGTTCGAAATGAATAGTTAAACTGAAACACCGTTAAATAATAAAAACTATGCATTCATAATATAAAATACAAAATAAAATATCTAAATAAATTAATTATATAAAGTAATTAAATTAAATATTTTTATTAAATTATTTTATACCCATTTTAAGGTTGAAACACCTGACTAAAAATATTTAACATTTTATATGATTATGAATACAATTCAACATGTAAATTTTTATGAAGCCTATATTGATTAGTTACTAATTTAATATAAAATAATAATAATAATAATAATAATTATTATTATTATTATTACATAATATTTTTGTGCTTCATAATTTATATAATTATACTATAATTATTTATTAATTACTAATAGTTTTTAGTATTATAACAATAATATCATTATAATAATTAAAAATAATTATAACTATAATCATATTTAAGTACATTTGAATGATATTAAAAATGAATTAATTATTAATTTATAACATCAAAATAATAATATTAATATTGATTAATAATAACGGTATACAGAGTGAGGAGAATGAGAAAAAATATTATAATATCACTTTTGGTACTAATTTTATGTATGTCTAAAATACGACATAAATGAGAAATATAATTGTTTAAAGGGCATTTTGGGAATAAAATTGCATCAGATACCAAAAATGTGATTTATAGGTACTAAAAACAATATAAAATAAAGATCATGTACCATTTACGTGCGAAAGTGAAAGATCAGATACCATTTACGTAGTTAACTCTAAAAACTAAAACACTAGAGAGAATGCCGCTTACAATCATGAGTTTCTTAGTACGAGTAATATAGTATTTGAATTAGTTATGGCTAATCTTGAATCTATCCCAACATTTATGTCACACGACTCACACCCACGTCCCATATTAAATTTGTTATAAAAATAAAATTTTACTATCAAAGAATTGAAGTCACGTCCCATATTAAATTTGTTATAAAAATAAAATTTTACTATCAAAGAATTAACTTCAATGAATATGTATATTAAGGGTCATCTTCTAATGCTTATAGCACCCTATTTCAAAATCAAGATCAAATTTCCATTCTTAGATTTTAAAATGAATGGATGAGATTAAATCTTATGAATATCAATAAATAGTAGACAAAATATCAACAAAATGGTAATATCGTCATTATGTTATCATATGATAATTTTCGTGAATGTTTTTTTATATTAACATAGTGTATTACAAATATCAACAATATGACATAAGAATATCAACACTAGTACAAGAAAATATCAACACATTTATTGAGATTTTTATATGGTTTTATTGAGATTTTTTGATGTATTTGTTGAAAAATCTGGTTATCAACATTTACTTAAAACTAAAATAAAAAATATCAAATTTCATCATTTGAACGTCGTCGGAACATATGCAATTGAGATCTCGTTGGAACCCTTATAAAATTATCTTTAGTTTGATATATTTTTTGCGAAAAAATAATTTAAATCGAGAGAGTTACGTAAATTTAAAGTTTTAAGATGATTTTAATGAGAGGGAATTGACATTAATACCCTCTAATTTTATTTATTAATTTTTTTAATTAAAAATATAATTCATATAGCATATTCCTAGATCTTCTAATCTAATGGCTAACATTTAGTTTTAGTTTGAGATTGCTTAAGCAACTTGTATTAAAACATTCATATGCCGATCTTAATAATCAGTTTTAACTGTAAATAATCTAGTTAAACGGTATAATTCTAATTTATTAAAGTTACACTAAAAGTAGGTAAACATGAACCACGAATAAGACACCAAAAAATAGAATATGGAGTAAAAAAGAGAGGATAGAATGTCGTCGTTGCAACTCTAATCTCTTAGGTCCGACACGTTTATAGTCATCTACAACACGGCATTTCATTATATACTTAGCTCGTATATCTAATTCTAGTATAAGATTAAGACAACTTATTAGCAACCAGCCACTTTTATTTAAGTTATTTTTGCATACGGAGTATTTTTTTTCATTACGATATAAGTGAATGATTTCTTGTAAGTTTTGAAAAACATAGTACTATGAATTACTTCCTCCGTCCCACATTTGGAGTCACTTATTGTTATGGTTCGGATTTTAAGAAAGAGTTGAAGTGTGTGATAAATGAAGTGAGATGGTGGAGTTGGTTGAAGGTAGATCCCTTTTGACTTTTGATTTTTGTTTTGATTTATTTTAATATAGATAATGACATTTTTATGTAATTTTGATGAAGAATGGGGTAAAATTATATGACCAAATATGAGAAATTCTAAAAGTGAAACTGGGACGAATTTTTATGGCAAAAAGTGACTCTTAATCTGGAACGAAGGGAGTAGTATTCTGGTCTATCTCATAGAAGACATGTGGGGACTAAAAATAAGTGTTAGTATTATCTTCATAAAAAGTAATTTTGATAATTTTAGTATGAATTTTAAAGCATAATTAGAGAGAATAAATGGTTAAAGTATTCTAGGTAAAAAAACGAAACACACGGGAAATTTTTTGTTGTAATTTAATTAAGACTAATTTTAGCGGACAACTGATAAGGACTAATTTTTATAAACTCATTAAATTCTAATTGGGTATACTTTCATGCGAGTTGGACTAGGTTAGTTTCTTTTAATAAATCCAGGCCCAACTCAGATCCATTTTATAAGTGACCTTACAGCTTGCACATAAAATTATTTTTATGCATTTTTTTAATTTCTCATAGAATTTGTTTACTACTTTATTAAATAAAATAAAATAAAATAAATAAAGTTTCATATCAATAATTAAACTATTTATAATGATCTTCTATTTTGAAAGATAGTTTATATATATCTAATGAATGGTTTTAAAATTATTATGAAATAAGTACTATATTATTGTTTATATTAAATATTATTAAAATAGATCGTATTGCAATTATTTTAAAAAACTTAACTGTATGGAGAGATTTTACAAAATATAAATTAATATAACTAGGGTAAATTATACTCTCATATCCCACTAAATTAGAGAGTTTTTCTATTTTGATCTGTCTCAATAGTCCTTTTTTATTTTTGGTGATTGTTCTCTATTTATTGAGGTGAGTCATTCTCCATTAACAATACTAATATACTATTACTTTTTTCTATCTATTTCTCTTATTTTACGAATTATGCATTAAAATCCATACTATCCCAAATGTCTCTATTTTTACAGGACGGTAGGAATATTAAAATTAAAGTAGAAATAAATATAGGATTACTAGTGTTGAATTAATTGTGGCCTATTATTCTTTGGGCTTGATTTATTTCTGTGTGGGATGTTGTTTTTTATTGGCCAAGCCCAGAAGCCCAATCTCTTAAGTGAGAGCAGCTGGATTACTGCCATGTGTCCCTTTCACTCGGATGGTGTCTCCTGACCGTTGGATGGAGGGTTTGTGAGATGTGTGGTTATGAGATGTGTGAGACGGTTGGTTTGCTGATTCATAATTTTGATACTCATCTCTCTCTCACCGCTCTCTGACTTCTCTCTACTTCTCCAATTGCTTCTCTGGTTAATTCTTTGGGGTTACTCACTATTCTTGTGTGAATATCCAAGTGTTGAGTGGTAGGAAGGCAACTGCTTCGGTTGCTTGTGGTGTGAGAACGAGGGTTTCTGATCTAAGGGGTTTCAGTGACCTAATCCGGTGTATAAGGGTGATGTGGTGAAGGTATTGACGGTTAGAGGGTAATCTCCAGTCAATTCATCAATGCTCTCTTGGATTTGGTTCTAGTTGAATAGATCTGGGCTATGTGGCGGGCTCTGAGCCATTTTCTGTGATCTATTTCGTTTCCCTTGTGATAGCTTCTGGTTTTCTGATCCGAATGGATCATGTGTGAAGTTACTGACCTTCTTCTTGAGTGTGCAGGATTCTTGATAAGGAAGATGAACCAGCTAGGGTTTCGGTTGAGAGATTTGTAATAGTTAGGGTTCCAATTCTTGTATCATTTGTACACTTACACTTCTCTAATAGTGTATATCAGCCGCGTGGGTGAGAGTTTGGCTGAGCTCTCTTGTACAAGAACAAAGAGGTCTTGGTAATTAGTGAATCCGTCCCTAATCTGATCCCTACAGTGGTATCAGAGCCACGGGGGGATTAGGGCGGCACGCCAAGTCGCATAAGGAGGTGGGCAAGTGGAATCCTCCTTCGAGTGAGGGTTCGCTCTGGTAAATTGGCTTTATCTCCTGGTTTCTTTATTTTTCTCTGTTTAGTGCCACTATAGGCTTGGGGTCTTGTTTTCTGGTAGATAGTCTCTGGCAAAGACTTAGGTCTCTCTCGTGCTTTCTGCTTCTTTCTGTTTTGCTTCCGCTCGGTTCTTGTGCTCAGTGATCTTGTGATCTCATTTTACTTGACCACCAAGCACCTTTACTGCCCAAGTGACCCCCTGCGCCCTCCACAAGTGAGTGATTGCGAGCTCGGGTAATAATGGAAAAAAAAGATAGATCTGGGTCGTAAAGCCCAAGACCTTGGTTTTTTCCCGGGGGGATGGGGGGCACTATAAAAAGGGGCACTAAACCAAAAAAGAATAACCCGAATAATAATTCCCGGTTTGAACCTCTTGTAATGTGGACATATGATAACATGAATGATTGTGTTCATGGTGCATAATCCCCTCGGAATCTTCCCTTTTTTTTCTACAATGTTTGGTTAGTATCGGGTGCTTACTGTGAGTCCTTTAAAGGAAGTGTTTTTGAAAAAAACCCTTTTAACTAAAACTTTTGTGTCAAATTTTGATGACAAGAAATGTGAAATTCTTGGTTTTCCCCGTGTGTTTGAATTTTAAAATGGTTATGTTTTTTAAAAGGATGTGAGATATTTTCCCGGACGTGTTATAACCTTATGTCTTGTTTTCTCTTGAAAATGAGGGGGGGGGAAAGTGGGGGAGGCGCTGTCAAAAGGGCATGTGTTTAATCTAACAAAAAGGGGTTTATTGATCTCCTCTTTCATGTAAAAAAGCATGCCAATGTTGTTAAAAATGATGAACCATTTGGGGAAAATAGGCTTGGTCACTGAGCTAAAGGTCGAGTATTCAAAAAACCCATCCTTCGATAATGATGTAAAAGGAGTTTCCGTATTTTTGCCGGGTAAAAAGGGTTTCTTTTCCTCTACCCCCCCGGAATGTGAGTAAATGCTTGGAATACTTGGTATGGATGTTTGGGGTCCCATTTTTCTTCACGGGTTTGGTATTTTTTTCTGATTGATGATTTTTAAAAAGTTTGGTGTTTTTTGATGAGATAAGTCGATGTTTTTGAAAACTTAAAACTTGGAAAATCTTGATGAAAATCAAACTGGAAAAAAAAAAATTAATATTAGAGGGTAATGGTGAGTTAAAAAATCATGGATACTTATGTGATGGTTTTTTAATTAAAAGACATAAAAACCCATATCTCCCAAAAAAAATGGGGTTCTTTGGGGAGACTAGTGGCAAAAGGCTTTACCCAACAAGAGGGGTAGATTATACAGAGATTTTTGCCCCTGTTGTTAAATTTACCACTGTGAGATTAATGCTTGCCTTATGTGCTCATTTTAATTGGGAATTAAAGTAGATGGATGTTAAGACTGCCTTCCTGCATGGTGAGTTAGATAAACCTATTTACATGAAACAACCTGAAGGCTTTGTTGACCCTAAGTTTCCTAATCATGTGTGTTTATTGAAGAAGGCCCTGTATGGCTTGAAGCAATCTCCCAGGCAGTGGAACATCAAGTTCAATAATTGTATGCATAAGTTAGGCTTTGTTAGAAGTACGTTTGATGCATGCATGTATATTAAAGATCTTGATTCTGTTCCTGTGTTTCTTTTGCTGTATGTGGATGATATGCTTATTATGGGACCTTGTTTGAAAACTATTAAGGTTGTGCAGTCTTCTTTGTAAGGAAGATGAACCAGCTAGGGTTTCGGCTGAGAGATCTGTAATAGTTAGGGTTCCAATTCTTGTATCATTTGTACACTTACACTTCTCTAATAGTGTATATCAGCCGCGTGGGTGAGAGTTTGGCTGAGCTCTCTTGTACAAGAACAAAGAGGTCTTGGTAATTAGTGAATCCATCCCTAATCTGATGAGGCCTTTTGGGGAGTACCCCAAGATCAAAACCGTGAGGGCTTTTCCTAAAGCGGACAATATCATACTAATGTGGAGTTCGGGTGTGCGCCACCGAGACCCAACAATTAGTCATATATAGACTGGTCCTAGGACCGGCTGAGTTGGTATAGGTTTATGATGGGTATAGATAGACCTATTTTAATTAGTGAGCCCAAGCTAGATCTGATTCTTTTCACTGATGGGCTAAGCTTGGATCAACTCACATTCGGCTTGAGTCGTGTTCAGCCTAGTTGACAACTCTATTATCACTCCTCAATCCTCATGTAAGATTTTGCATCTGCTCAAAAAAATCTCAAAGTCTCGAGGGAAGAAATTCTATTTAATCGAACTATTTCCGTATGTAGCACACGTAGAGGAAATGTTAATTGTTGTAAATTCGCCCCTCTATATATGTTGTATACGATGAGCATGCAAATCATATTGAAATTCTTCGTTATTAGTACTATCTCTATATGGATAGTATTAGTACTATCTATATGGATAGTTGTTTTTGTGGCTCTTGTTGTTTTTTCTTTCTTTTGTGGCTTTGTTTTGGGTTTTGGCTCAGTGAGAGGATGGTTGGTTTGTTGATTTGTTGGGGTTGCAGTTTTTTGCTTGTTTTGGATTTCTTTTTTGGGAGGTAGGGGATTTCGCTTTTGTTGGTGGTTCCACTTTTGAACTTGCCTCTTTATAGCTCGTCGTATCGTGGTGTGAGCATTTGCTATTAATAATAATAAAAAAATCTATATCGATAGTAGATTTCACAGCCAACCCCTGTGCTAAATCAACTACTATAGCTCCAACCTACTATTATTATCTTCAGTTAATTTTATAGGGGAGAGATTTAATGCTTAGTGCAAATCATAATAAATATTAGCCGGCAGAAGAGAAATTCCAATCCCTACATCATTGCATCATTAAATTATTAGCAACTCTAGCTATAAGCTTCATTTAAAACGGGACATATATACCTAGCATCGTAGTATGGTTGTTAGATTTCGACGTCCCGTCACAAAAATGAGATCCTTCCCAAACCTTGTGAGTTGCTCCCTTATCCATGAACAAGAGTCTTAATTTTTCATTTTAGTATGTCCGCGAATAAGAGTTTCGGTTCACTTTTAATATAAATAATAATAGAGTCTCACCTTCTACTAACTCATTTCACTCACATTTCATTTAAAACTAATATATACATGTGAAATCCTGTTCTACTAACTCTTTTCCTCTCACTTTTCATATTTCCTAAGATCCATACCACTCATAAATAGGACTCCTAGACCATCTCCAATCATACTTGAAAAATGAGTTTTGATATAGAAATCTTCTTTAATCATACACCAAATTCAAACCCATTTTTTGTGTTTTTTGGTGAAATAACACCAAATATGGTGTTACTGCAAAAATTTTATGAGACAAAACTAAAAAATGGTGTAAATTTTGAATTTGGTGTAAATAATTGGAATAAAACTATATTTTAGCGTGACATATACTCAAAAATAGATTTAAATTTAGTGTAAATAGTCGAGTCAATAGCAGAAGAAGGGAGCATGAGAAAATCATGAGCACTAAAAACAAAAATCAAACCGACAAGCATTCCCATTGCTGTCCAACTGAGGAAACCTACCTCCATAATGAGATAGAGACATCCACGTCCACACGGTAGACCCCACAAAAATACTTCTAATTAATTTCTGAGAATTACACCTCTACGTCCTGTTAGAATAATAATATAATTTACAATATTATATCTCCTAATTAAATATATATTATGTTTAATTTTTGAGATTAAATATCACGATTTAGCATCTGATAATTAATCATGTGATAATTAATTATAATCACTCTCTTCAACCAAAATAATTTCACAACTCAATTTTAAATGAATTATCATACTGATAATTAGTCATGACAATCGAACGTCACCCAATAGCTATCACATTCTTGTCGTCACATAGTAGATACATATGGGGTTTGAGTGATACAAGTTAACAAGGTTCAATCTTTAAATCATATTGGTAATAGGAAAAATAGTTTCAAAATTCAGTCCATGTATTTGTCACTGTATATTTGTTTGTTTTATTTGTAAACGATGCATGAGTGAAGAAAAAAGTTTGACATTTGTGTTAATTAATTATTGGGCGTTAATTTTATAATATGAATAAATAATGGTGAGCATGTGTGCTAAAATATCCAAAATGTGACACTTTCGTAATTTTATGGGACATCACCAAAAATATATTGTCCACATTCCAACGTTAGATATTATTTATGTACACGAAATAATTGTGATATCATTAACAAGAATTTTAATACAAATTTAGTAAATTAAGAAAGAGAAGTAGAGTAATATTGTTTAAATATTTTTAATGAAAAGTGAGACTTATATCATTAAAAACTAAATTTTACCTAGATAAACGGAAATTACTCTAATTTTAAATGATTAACAAGAAAAACATTAATATATATTTTCTCATGGACGAGTAAAGCAAGAAAAGAAAAGCTTGATATTTCTATGGATGAGAAATTAACATAGTACTCCCTCAATTTATTGTTAATAAAGACGTCTTTCTGCCACAGAAATAAAGAATAGTGTATTGAATTGATATTGAATAAAGTAAGAGAGACAAAAAATTAAAATAAGAAAGAGAATTATTTTTTGCCAAAAAATAGAAATGATTCAATTATTTTGAAATTTTCTAAAATAGAAAAATAATTAAATTAATATGTAACGGGTAGAGAGTATTTGTAACACAAGTTAGTGGCTACTTCCTCCGTCCCACAATAAAAGTCCTATTTTGTATTTTTCATATGTTCCACAATAAGAGTCTTATTTCATTTTTCCATACATGGTAGTAAGCTTCACATTCCACCAACTTATTCCACTCTAATAGTATATATAAATGAGACTCACATTCCTCTAACTTATTCAAGTTATTTTTCTTTATATTTCTTAAATTTAATACCCAAATTAAATACTCCCTCCATCCACAAAAAATAGAGCACAATTACCATTTTTGGCCGTCCACAAAAAATAGAGCATATTTATTTATGGAAAGTTTTCAATAAATAATACTCCCTCCATCCTAGATAATTCGACCTAGTATTCCATTTCGGCCCGTCCGGCATAATTTGTCTCACTTCACTTTTACCATTTTTGGTAGTTGACCTCATATTCCACTAACTCATTTCTATTCACATTTTATTATAAAACTACTACTTTAAAAGTAGGACCCACATTTCACCAACTTTTTTAACTCACTTTCCATTAGATTTTTTAAAACCCATATTGGGTCAAAGTGACCCAAATTATCTAGGACGGAGGGTGTAATCCTATTATCATTTTACTAATACTACTTTTCACTTACTTTTTTTTACTCTCTCTTACTTTTTTCTCTTCTCTCTTACTTCACTAATTCTACATTAAAATTCGTACTATACACAAATTGTTTTTTTTTTTGGACATAAGAAGCATGACTTATATTGTGTGACAAGAAGTATAATTAAGAGGACAAGAGATTGTGAAATTAATTTTTGAAATATGGAACAGAAAAGTACATCATCACATTATTTGATTATACATGTCCATAGACTAATTCCAAATTTTTGGGGAAGTGTTCCAATAATTGAATGGCTATAATATTGTATACTCCCCTTAATAAGTTATGAGGTCAGATTTGGGATGATTAGAATAAAAAGTGAAATGCTTTAATAAATTATGAGGTTAGATTTGGGATGATTAGAATAAAAAGCGAAATGCTTAAGAATTTTATTGTTCTAGTATTTTTTATTTTTTAAGAGCCTTCACAATAAGAGTCTATCTCCGGAGCTCATTTCAAGTCTATCTCTATATTTTCCTGCCACGTCAGCATGTTCATTCCAGAGCCTATCTCCCTGCAATGAGAATCCATCCCAAAGTCTATCTCAGAGTCTAACTCATTTCCACATCATCACTATTTCATTTCACTCTTTTAATTTTTTTTGATGTAATAATTAAAGACAGCGTAAAATATACGATAAAAAACATATTTTATTTTTATAACTAAATAAAGCATAAATGTGAAATAGAGAAGGACGTGGGTGTGTGAAATGAAAGAGAAGAGATTGAGGTATTTATAATAGGAGAAGAAAAAAAAATTAAAAAAACAAAAAAGGGAAAATCGACTCTGCCATCGGTCCCGAGCCTCCGCAATGGAGGCCCATGCAGAGCCTATGGGGCCATCGGCTGAGGCCATTGATCGGCGCGGGTGCGGAGGCGAGGGGGAGGGAGAATCGGCCCTCCCTCCGCAATGGTGACCGGTCGGGGGCGGGGGGAGATCAATCGGCCTTGGTGATCGCCCCCCCATTGTGAATGCTCTAAAAATTTTAGTGAAATAGAGAGAAAAATGATCTGACACAAAATGTGATTCAAAAGTGAAGTGAATAATACTCCATCATTTTAGGTACTCAAACTATAAGAAAATATCATAATTCTGTACTAGAGAAAGAGATAAAGAAAATATCAAATCCAATACATATATATGAAAGTCCAAAAATGTCCTTCATGTCTTAGGGGTATTTTGAGTGTAAAATTGTGATGAATAGTGAAAAAGTACCATAAATGCGATTACACCTTAGTTCAGTGACGACCTATGATATTTTTAAAGTTTAGGTATCATTCGCGTGCAAAACACATTGTTCAGGGACCATTTGCGTCACTCTACTTTAGTTAACTCACTAAACACAACTTTCTTAAATCTCGTGCTGAAAAGAAACGCTTCAAGTAATATGAGACTAAGGGAATATTTATTTTAGTGTGTTTTTTTATTTTATTGCATTTTTTCTTGTGTTTTTTCTTTCATTTTTCTAATAGCATGTTTATATTTTTGTCGCTATGTAATTTTCATGAGTATAAATTTTAAATTATATACGGAAGTAATAATTATATGAATTTCATTTGAATATTAAATTAAAAAATAATTAAAATTATTTGCGTACTCATATGATTATTTTATTTTTAACAAACCTTGTATTTTATTTAGATTAAAAAATAATGTAATTAGATTTTATAGTAAATAAATTAAAATAATAAATGCATAGAAAATAAAAAATGTGCTCCATTGACTAATTAAAGAATGGATGATGCTTTGTTGCCTTACATATTGGTGTTGTTTTAAAAGTAGTGGAGTAAAAAATAAGTAACAAGTAGAGATCCATAAAAATAGTCTAGAAGAAACTTAGTTATGGAGGGCCAAATCTTACTCCATGTATTGAAAAAATACATTTCATTTTATTAAAGATGACCCATTTTTTTTTTTTAGTTTATCTCAATTAAGATGACTCAGTACTAAAAATATAAACACATTTATCTTTACTTTATTCACTTTCTCTTACTTACTCTCTCCACTTCACACACAAAATAAAATTGCATAAATTTCCGTGCCGCCTAAGGAATGGGTCATCTTCCTTGAAACGGAAGAAGTATTTTTATACTGAGGAGTCGATAATGTTATTTTTCGTTTCAACTCTAAAAGACTATTAGACTTTCGGACGATTATGGGGTCACCTCACCCCCAAGGCGGATACAGTAATAAGAGGAGAGAGGCTTACTTCTGCATATATTAAATTGCTGAAGACTAAATCATATGAAGGGGCTAAGTGTGAGATTTTGAAGCTTATAAGAAAAGGCAACAATGGCTACCGTTAGTATGGTAAAGAAAACGGTCACAAGAACATACTGTTTCCTTCGTCTACGTTGAGCCGAGTGGCGATTTATCGCCGGATTATCGCCGAGCGATCGCCGGCCACTGTGGGCGACGCTCGGCGATAATCGGCGATTTTTAAAATTTTTTTTTTTTTTTTTTTTTTTTGGCCGAACGGCTATTTTATCCCACCCCTATAAATATTTCATCCTCTTCCTCCATTCATCACCCACAAACTTCATTCACACAAATTTTCAATCTTTTTTCTCTCCATCTTTATTAAATGAGTTCTGATTCATCGTCTCGTGCTCAGTCCGACGAGGAAATATCACATTCTTCTTCCGAAGAAGAGGTACCTCCCGCTCCCACCGGATGGGATGTAGCGGGTTTCGCCAACAACCCAATCAACAACTATATCTCCCGCTGCATACAAAGCGAGATCGCTCGAATGCGGCAGCCACCCCCCCAACGGCCAATCCGCCGGCGGCGCCGATACATCCCTCGCAACCACACTGGTGCGCACGATCGGCTGTTCGCCGATTATTTCGCGGAGGAACCACGTTATCCGGCAGATGTATTTCGTCGCCGGTTCAGAATGCGCCGCTCCCTCTTCCTGCGCATTGTTAATGCGTTGTCCGCGCGTTACCCCGGTTCCGGCTCCGGCGAGACGCAGCGAGGAAAGCCGGACTATCGCCCCTCTGACAAAATGCTGCTTGTTGCCATCCGGCGGTTGGCATATGGAGGGTCCGCCGACATGTTCGATGAGTATACGCAATGCGGCGAGACGGCGCGCAGCGAGTGCACGAAGAATTTACGTCGGGCGTGCGAGAGATATTTGGGAGCACTACCTTCGCTCGCCGGACGCGGTGACTGCCCGGTTCCTGCTGGATTGGCCTTTGGAGGACCCACGGCTTTCGGGGATGCTCGCGGCATCGTTTGTATGCAGCGCGGTGGAAGAAGCTGCCCAACCGCGTGGCGAGGCCGGTTACTACCGGCTACAAAGGTACGCATCCCACCATCATTCTTGAAGCCGTTGCCGACCAACGGCTTTGGATTTGGCATGCTTATTTTGGTATAGCCGGGTCGAACAACGACCTAAATGTTCTCAATTCCTCGCCCCTTTTCAACGAGCGGATCAACGGATTAGGCCCCTCCATCGAATTCACGGCCAATGGCAATGTGCATAACATGGGGTACTACCTGGCTGACGGCATCTATCCGCAATGGCCCGTGTTTCTGAAGACGATCAGATGCCCACTCGGAGATAGAAGAAGGTATTTTGCCCGAGCGCAAGAGTCTGCGCGCAAGGATGTGGAGAGGGCATTTGGGGTGCTCCAATCGCGATTTGCACTGGTAAAGGGTCCGACGCGCTTTTTCTACCAGGGGGATATTGCCGATATCATGTATGCGTGCATCATCATGCATAACATGATCATCGAAGATGAACACGAAGGCGTCCTCGACGTCACCAACGACCCAAGTGTTGCATCATCGAGTCACGGTGTCTCAACCGAGTCCGCCCGCCAGGGTGTACCGCACAACGAACATGAACGGTTCCAGGCGTTCATGGACATACACCAGAAGGAGGCCCATCAAGCACTACAACACGATATCATCGAAGAATTGTGGGCAAATAGAAACCGCGCCCACCGCCCTTGAATTTTTTTTTCTTTGAATTTTTTTTTTGATTTTTTATTTCCATTCGTGTACTTTTTTTTTTTTTTTTAATTTTCTTCGTTGTAATGTGTACCCGTGTTTAATACAACGAACTTTATTACTATTTATTTGATTTATCTTTATAAATTAAATAAGCTAGCTTTATTATATATAAAAATAAAACAATTAAATTAGTGATGATGTAAAAATGAAATGTTGAGTTAGGGAGAAATAAGGGAGAAATAAGGGAGAAACCATTGTAGGGGTTGGCTAAAAACTGGGGATAAGTAATAAGAGGAGAGAGGCTTACTTCTGCATATATTAAATTGCTGAAGACTAAATCATATGAAGGGGCTAAGTGTGAGATTTTGAAGCTTATAAGAAAAGGCAACAATGGCTACCGTTAGTATGGTAAAGAAAACGGTCACAAGAACATACTGTTTCCTTCGTCCCAACTACGTTGAGTCGTATTTCTTTTAGAGATGTTGTCCCAACTAAGTTGAATCATTTTTTTTAACCATTCTTACTTTATTTTCTCTACTTTACTATCTCTTACCTCTCTTATTTTAGTCTTTTTATTCTATTTTATCTTTATTTGACCTATTTAATAGAATTTTTTGATCTTCACGTCCAAAAGAAATGCACAATTTAATTGGGATAAAGGAGTATAAAAGAGTTAGAGATATGTGTGGAGTTTTATCTTCTATTAAAAGTTCTATCTCCTTAAAATATACTAGTATAAAATATTTCGGTAGAGTGCGGTGAATCATGCAAACCTCTTTTTCACATTATCTTTGAGTAAAAATAAAATTGGTCCTGAACATATGCTTATTTTATCATTTTGGTCCTAAACTTTATCTTTTGGATTTTTCGGTCCTGAATATATAGAAATTTGATCATTTTGGTCCTCCGTCTGCATTTCCGTTAATATTTAACGGTCAACCATTTTAATCACAGTTTTGACCAACTTAAGCAATTTTTAATTATTTAATAACTCTTAATCATAACTTTAATTATTTAAGGATATATCATTTATAATAAAAAATAAGAATTTTAAAAAAGAAAATAAAGAGAAAGTCTGCAGACATTTTTGAAAAAAAACGCGATTCACTCTCTCGCCCTCTCTCACTTCGACGGCGAGCGACGAGCGACGAGCGGCGGCTAGTTTCTCGGCAGATGGAGAAGGAGAAGGGGGAGGGGAAGGGGAAGAGCACCTGGTCCGGCGAGAGTGGTGGTGGCCGACGTGACCTTCGATTCCGGTACGAGTGGTTGAGAGACAGATCCAGATCTGAGGTGGTAGAAGTAGGAAATCGACGCTGGAATTGCGCCGATGAGCTTGTTTTTGCTGAGCAATGCGCGGCTGAGCATTCTCAATTTTCCGAAATTTCTCGGAATTGTGCTGGAGATCTGGTTGCTGCGGATGTCGAGAGGCATTAGGGAGGAGATATTGGTGAGGAAGCGGGGGATGTAGCCGGAGATCTGTTTATTGGCGACATTGAGGACGGTGAGGCGGCTGATGCGGCCGATGTCGGCGGGGATGGGGCCGGTGAACTTGTTGCCGACGAGGTCGAGGATGCGGAGGAAGGGACGGGAGGTGATGCAGGAGGGGATGGGGCCGGAGATGCCTTTCCAATCGGCGATTGTGAGGCTGGAGAGGCGGGTGACTTCCTCTTTATTTTCTTTTTTAAATGATATATAGTTATGATTAAGAATTATTAAATAATTAAAAATTGCTTAAGTCGGTCAAAATTGTGATTAAAATGGTTGAACGTTAAATATTAACGGAAATGTTGATGGAAGACCAAAATGATAAAATAGACATATATTCAGACCAATTTTGGCCTTTACTCCATTATCTTTTTTATTAGCAGAAGTCAATTAATAGTATTAATTTATATTATAAATGAGGTGATTTCTTTTCAACTCAAAAATCTTTAATTAATTTATATAAACTTTATTATTTGCTGAAAAATTATTAGTCTGAGCATTTGAGTTTGAGCTATTAGGTTGAAGTTTTCCGATATTAGATTAATGAACATAGGGTTTAGAGTGTTTTCGGTCATTAAGAATAGGCAAATAAAGCCTCTACGAGTAAAAGTTTTTTCGTTGGACCCTTGCTTACTATTAGTCCCATAATAGTCACTTGATTACATAATACTAATAATTTAATGAAATGTTTTAATATTAGATTAGAATATTCGGTTTATTTAGTGGTCATATGATCTTATCATGTAATGGAGTGGCTAAGATTTTATACTTTATCTATCTCCTTACATCAAGTCAAAAGAAAAACAAAGATTACGACCTAATTATGACATTCATTGAAACTGAAGTATTCAATTGAATTAAATATTGAAAGGGTCTATTCCCAAAATAAGTTTAAAAACATACTCCGTATATTTTTCTCTGTTATATTATATAATTAATGCATAAATTTCAATGATCCTACGTAAAATGCATTACCACGTGCAACGACTTTTTATTATTGAAGGAATATTTGCTCTCTCCATGCTTTGCGTTTCTAACTGAATTGATTCAATATAGTGTACTTAGATGTTAGATGATTGTTCAAGAAAAGGAAAAAGGTGGAGCAGTGGAGAAAAAAAGAAAGATTGGGTTTCAACTTTCATGTGCAAAAACTGAAATAATTGATTTCTTTCATACTTTCCCTTTGAAATATGGACATTCATAATAATTTATTATATCCGAGTTGTATCTTTTAATATGTTATCCGGATTTGGATTTTTCCGTATTTCACACATTAATTAGATTAACAAATCGCATTGAATAGGAAATTAATGCAATCAACGGCTATCATTTGCTTTCACTAGTATTTAGAGTCCCTAGAACAATTTTAAAATACAACTCACAAGATTAATAGTAGATGTAACTCAAATCAAAACAATACACTATCATGCAGTATAAAATTACATGTTGAGATTATTTTATATTGCTCATAGATAGATCACACGTCAGTTGGAGTTATCTTGAATCATATCAATTTCAAGAACAGCTTTATATCTAACTTAACAATATACACAAAATTCAAGCGGGTCTAATTTACATATTGATTGCGATTAAAAGAAGTTACATGATTAGTTATCAATAATGCCTCATATTTCAACGTTGTTAGTGTTGTTTGCACACATTCAGCTAAAAAAAAGTATGCTACACAAAGTTTGATTTCAAAATAGCACATGAATGGCATTTTATTTGGTAGTATGAATGAAAACGCAGAAAATCACAATACATTTCGGAAAATGTTACAATTACATAAATTGCAAAATATAGAAATGCATCAACCAAATCAAGTACGATATTATTAAACCAGTATACTCTAAAAGTCAGCGTTGACTCACTAGAGCTTGCTGAGGTTTGCCGATCCCATCGCCTTCGCCGCCTCTCTGAGCACAAACTTTTGTATTTTTCCGGTGGAGGTTTTGGGCAGCTCCGCCTCGAACACCACCGTTTTAGGCACCATATACCGCGGCATCCTCTCCCTGCAATACTCAATCACATCTTTCTCCGTCGGTTTCTCCTTCACCCCTTCCTTCAAGCTCACGAACGCACACGGCGTCTCTCCCCAGAATTCATCCGGCCTCGCCACCACCGCCGCCTCATTCACCGCCGGATGCCCGTACAAAACCGATTCCACCTCCACGCTGCTCAGATTCTCCCCTCCACTGATGATCACATCCTTGGACCGGTCCTTGATCTCTATATAGCCGTCGGGGTGCATCACTCCGACATCGCCGGTGAAAAACCACCCGTCTTTCAACGCCTTGGCGGTCCCCTCCGCGTCTTTCAAATAGCCTAACATCACGCAGCCGCCGCAGAGAACCACCTCACCTAGAGTTTTCCCATCGCGCTCCACGCTTTTCCCTGTTTCAGCATCGATCACGTCGATCTCTGCCATCGCGGGAGTTCTCACGCCTTGTCGCGCCTTCAGCTTCGCCCTCTCCACCGCCGGAAACATGTTCCACTTTTTCTTCCACGTGCAGAACACCACCAGCCCTCCGGTCTCCGTCAGGCCGTACCCGTGGCTCACGACGAACCCCAGCGACTCCGTCCGGAAGAGCACAGCCGCCGGAGGCGGCGCTCCGGCGGTCATGATCTCCACCGGCTTCTCCAGCGGCTTCGGATTGCCGTTAGTGAGCAAGTTGAGCACCACCGGCGCGCCGCACATGTGCGTCACGTGATACGTGTGGATCGCAGCGTAGATCGCGGCGGCGTCGAATTTCCGGAGGCAGACATTGGTGCCGCCGGCCGCGGCCATCCCCCAGGTGTAGCTCCACCCGTTGGCGTGGAACATCGGCAGCGTCCATAAATAAACCGGCTCCTTCGGCACCGACCACGAAATCAACGAATCGATCGTCACAAGGAAAGTGCCGCGGTGGCTGTGGACGACGCCTTTGGGAGCCGAGGTGGTGCCGGAGGTGTAATTCAGAGTCAACGGATCGAATTCAGTCTCCGGCTGAACCCAATCGAAATTAGGATCGCCTTTCTCCAAAACGGTGTCGTAATTATCCAGAAAAGGGCTCTCATGATTTGCTGATTAATCAGCCCATAATTCATAACATCAATTTTGTCTTTGCTATGGGACCATGTGAATTTATCAGAAGATATGGGTGGAATCTATCTCCTCTCTTTTCTTCTCGTTTCTTTGTGGAAGTATTATTTGCCGTTTTGGTGAAATGGGTTGTTTTGTTATATATTTTTTGCCTTTTTTAGAGTGGGGTGTGTAGGATGAGGGTGAGATAAGAATTAAGGGTATCAAATGAGTCAGCGGTTACATATTCTAAAGTGTAAATTTAATGCACTAATAAACAAAAATAAGTACTCCTTCAGTCCATTGCCATGACTCACTTACCTTTTTAATTCCTCCCATTTAAGATGATTTATTACTTAAAATAAAAATACCTTTTATCTTAATTTTATTTCATTTCTGATTTCTCTTACTACTTTCTCCACTTAATACATAAAATAAAGTTGTATAAAATCGCGTACCACCTAAAAAATGGATCATCTTCCTTAGAACGGAGGGAATAATAAAATATTCCAAAAATAATTGTAACAAAGTATAACTACCAGTGTCTAGTATTTAGTGGTTGCACCCACATGGATGTTCCATAAGAAAACAAATCCAACATACTAGAGTTGTCAACTGAGCTTGGGTCTGAACCAGAGTTGTCAACTGGGCTGGGTCGATTCAAGCCCATCGATTCCCGCCTATATTTTGGCTCAGGCCAACCTAGGCCCATATCTGAAACGGGTTGGGCTGAACTTTTATTCAAACAAATGATATTTTGTTACAAATAACTCAATTTATCAAATTATCTACGTTAATTATTACTCCTTTCGTCCGCGAATAGGAGTCTCAATTCATTCCGACACAAGTTTTAAGAAATGTTAAGAAAAGTAAGTATTAGAAAATTAGTGGAATATGAGTTCCACTTATGTATATTTGTTTTAAATGATATGTGAGTGGAATGAGTTAGTGGAATGTGGGTCTCTTTATTATTTATAGTAATTATGAACCGAGACTCTTATTCGCGGACGGATCAAAATGGAAAGTCGGAAGTCATATTCGCGGACGGAGGAGTATATGCTAGTACTATAAGATTTTAAAATGTTTTAGTAGTTTTTTATTTATTATACTTCATCCGTTCCTTGTTAATTGTGGCGTTTCTTTTCAGCACGGAGATTAAGAAAGTAAGAGAGAATAAAGTAAAAGAGATGAAAAGAGATCAAAGTTGCACAAAAATAGAAATGACCCAATTAACTTGGAACTTTTCAAAATAGAAAAATGACTCATTTAACATAGAACGAAGGGAGTATTTTTTTCTTTCCTAAATTATTTTCAAAGTATTTTATTGTAATGTAATTATTAAATTTATATTTATATAAGATCTTAAGAATGATTCAATTCGTCCCTAATAATTTGTCACCATTTGACCTGACACGGGTTTTAAGAAATGTAATAGAAAAACGAGTTCAAAAAATTAGTGGAATATGAGTTATACGTTTATGTAGTACTCCCTCCGTGAACAAAAATAGCAACAAAGGAAAGTAGGCAAAAGAACTTCATTGTGCAAGTTTTGAATTGCATTTCTAATTTGATTTCATGAATCATGAACAAGTTACAAAATAAGCTATATATATAGTCATCTACTGCAACTGACAGAACGTGCAATCTGAAACTAACTAGATCATGGTCCATCATCCTTTCTTCTAACCACCATTTCACACACGTTGTTAGTGGCCCAACAGAGCAGCTTTCCAATTCATGAGCTGAGGTGGAACTGCTTTGGATTCCTTATCTTCACGATCAATATCCACACGTGTTGCATTACATCCATATTTTTCGGTCGAGCTCGTTTCTTCATTCATCAAGTCGTGGGTAGTTTCAACACCTCCCCTCAATTCAAGCGACGTTAAGGAACAGACCCCAAGTTTGTTTCTCAACTTCGCGAAGAATTGCAAGCTCAGCGGCTTTGTGAAGATATCAGCGATTTGATCAACTGACGGCACATGTCGTACATCCAGTTCCTTCCTTATCACTTTGTCTCTCACAAAGTTCAAATCTATTTCAATATGCTTTGTCCGAGCATGAAGAACAGGGTTTGAGGCCAAGGCAATTGCACTCAAGTTATCCACCCAAACTATCGGTACTCCTCCAGGCTTAATTTTCAACTCACTCAGAATCGATTGCATCCACGTCACCTCCGAGGCAACATGCGCTAGACTTCGATACTCTGCCTCCGTGCTGGACCTCGATACCACCGACTGCTTTTTAGCACACCACGATATGAGGTTCGACCCATGATACACACAATATCCGGTTGTAGACCTTCTGTCATCAAGATCCGATGCCCAATCAGCATCGGAGAAAGCTGTAATTTGCCCATTTGATCTCGTAATGTGAATGCCATAGTCCAATGTTCCGGCAAGATACCCGAGGATCCTTTTTACGGCCTTCCAATGTGAATCGAGTGGGTTCGCCATGTATTGACTCACTTTGTTTACTGCAAGCTGATGTCGGGTCGAGTAATGGTGGCGTATTGCAGTGCCCCTACTGTACTCCTATACACCTTTCCATCGATTGAGGGATTTCCAATGACTTTGCTGAGTTCACAGTTGGATATCATGGGAGTTGGGCAGCTCTTTGCATCATCCATTTTCACCTTTTTTAAAAGATCTTTAACATAGCTTTCTTGGCCAAGATGAAAGCCTTGTTGGGTTTTTGAGACTTCAATACCCAGAAAATGCCGAACCTCCCCAAGATCTTTTAAAGAAAAGTGAGCATTCAATTGGTCGATCACCTTTTTTATGGACGCCGAATTAGAGCCAGTCACCAACATGTCATCAACGTAGAGAAGAATGTAGATGATCGATACTCTGCCTCCGTGCTGGACCTCGATACCACCGACTGCTTTTTAGCACACCACGATATGAGGTTCGACCCATGATACACACAATATCCGGTTGTAGACCTTCTGTCATCAAGATCCGATGCCCAATCAGCATCGGAGAAAGCTGTAATTTGCCCATTTGATCTCGTAATGTGAATGCCATAGTCCAATGTTCCGGCAAGATACCTGAGGATCCTTTTTACGGCCTTCCAATGTGAATCGAGTGGGTTCGCCATGTATTGACTCACTTTGTTTACTGCAAGCTGATGTCGGGTCGAGTAATGGTGGCGTATTGCAGTGCCCCTACTGTACTCCTATACACCTTTCCATCGATTGAGGGATTTCCAATGACTTTGCTGAGTTCACAGTTGGATATCATGGGAGTTGGGCAGCTCTTTGCATCATCCATTTTCACCTTTTTTAAAAGATCTTTAACATAGCTTTCTTGGCCAAGATGAAAGCCTTGTTGGGTTTTTGAGACTTCAATACCCAGAAAATGCCGAACCTCCCCAAGATCTTTTAAAGAAAAGTGAGCATTCAATTGGTCGATCACCTTTTTTATGGACGTCGAATTAGAGCCAGTCACCAACATGTCATCAACGTAGAGAAGAATGTAGATGATGTCTCCATTTGAGGACTTATGAAACAGGGACGCATCAGCTCGAGATTGAGCAAATCCGAGAGAGACAAAAACCGAGTGAATGGTATAAAACCAAGCTCGTGAAGCTTGTTTGAGGCCGTAGAGTGCTTTATTCAATTTTCACACAAGGGATGGAGACCCTTGTTCGAAACCAACCGGTTGTTTCATGTAAATATCCTCCTTCAATTCCCCATGGAGAAAGGCGTTGTTGACGTCAAGATGATTGATAAACCAACCAGCAGCAATAGCAACACTAAGAATCAAACGAATAGTATTTGGCTTCACTACCGGACTGAACGTATCATGAAAGTCAGAACCGGGCTGCTGTGAGAATCCTTGAGCCACAAGTCTTGCTTTGTATCTAGCAATGCTTCCATCAATGAGCTTTTTAAGTTTGAAAATCCAGGCTGACCCAATCAGATTTTTACCAGGAGGGAGAGTGGTTAGAATCCATGTCTTGTTTTTTATAAGAGCAAGGTATTCCTCAAGCATTGCTTGCTTCCAGACAGGTATAAGTAGAGCTGCAAGAGCAGATTTGGGTAAGAGAATTTCGGGGATGGTAACAGTGAAGACCTTAGGCTTAAAGATGCCTGCTTTAGACCTTGTCACCATTTTATGAGAAGGAGCAGGAGGTGAAGAATTGTGAGCAGGAGAGGCAGAATCAGTGGTAATGATATCATGAGTAGTAGTAGGAGTAGATGAGGACGAGCTAGCATCTGAAGGGAGTGGGTGATTAGTGATTGGATCATTTGTGGCTGGAGAGTTGGAAAAAACAGGAGCATTTGAGCTGGTGTCCGCAGCTGATGGTGAGTTTAGAGTAGGTGGAGATGGAGTGATGTGGTCTATGATACATGGATTAGGAGAAGGTGAAAGAGAGGATGAGGAATAAGTTTGAGTTGCAAGAATTGGTGTCTTCTTGTAAGGGAATGATGACTCATCAAAAACAACATCTCTTGAAACTATCACTTTACCATGAGGGAGTAAGGCCTTGTAACCTTTGTGGGAGCTGTTATATCTAAGAAATGTAGCAGCTTGTGATCTGTACTGCAGCTTATTGGTGTTGTAAGGCCTTGTGAGAGGGTAGCAAAGACACCCAAATACTCTCATAATAGTGTAATCTGGCTGTTTCTTGAAGAGCATTTCAAAAGGAGATTTCATGTTGATGATATTTGAGGGCAGTCTGTTGATCAAATGAACCGCAGTCAAGAACGCGTCATCCCAAAATTTAGGAGGCAAGTTAGCCTGAGATAAGAGAGCAAGACCAGTTTCAACAATATGCCTGTGCTTCCTTTCAGCTAGACCGTTTTGTTGAGGTGTGTGTGGGCATGACAAACGGTGATGAATTCCACTATCTTTCAGAAATCCAGATAATCCTTGAAACTCTCCTCCCCAATCACTTTGAAGAACTTTAATTTTGGTAGACAAAAGATTTTCAGCCACAGCTTTAAAGTTCTTAAATGCAGCATAGACATCACTTTTCAACTTCAAGAGGTAAATCCAAGTATGTCTACTAAATTGATCAATAAAGGTAACATAATAGGAGTATCCACATCTTGAAGTTGTCGGGGAAGGACCCCATAAATTACTATGAACAAGTTCAAGAGGATGAGAGTATGTAGATTTAGAATCAGAATATGGGAGCCTGTGAGCTTTGGAGACATTACATGGATGACAAAGAGGAGATGTTTTCATTGAATCAAAAGGAATATTACATCCATTTAGAACATGTGTTACAATGCTAAAAGATGGATGACCTAATCTCCTATGCCATAGGCCTACACTAGAAACATCAATGCTGGAAGAGGAAGCTAAGGTGGCTGAGCATGCTGTAGGAGGAAGAACTGCTGGATTTGGAGGTGTTGAAATGACAGCAGACTTAGGCAGAAAGAAGCGGTAAAGACCTTGATCAAGAGAACCCTTGAGGATTGTTTGTTGGCTGTCCTGGTCCTTAACAAGACAATGAGTAGAGTGAAATTAAAAAAATACTCCATTATCTCTAGCAAATTGTGACACACTGAACAGATTTTTAGTGATAGCAGGGACATGAAGCAAATTTTTGAGAAAAAGAGGTTTAGAACATTGTGAAGTAACAGGACAAATACTTGATTCACCAACATGATCAATGTCAACACTAGAACCATTCCCCAAAATAAGTTGTTTACCTCCATGATACTCACTGCTAATGTTGAGGTTCGAAAGGTCATTAGAGATGTGGTTTGTGGCTCCTGAATCCGGGTATCAAGAAGTCAGTTGGCTACCCTCAAAGTTGTACTCTGATAGAGGTCTGATGGATGGAAGAGGAAGTGGCTGATGAACTCGAGTTTGAACCATGTTGGCAGAGGGATTGGATTGTTGTTGCTGCCTGCCTTGTTGAATTGGCTGTGGAGTGAAGGTTTGTTCAAATCTGTGCCAGCACCTATCTGCTCCATGTCCTGGTTTTTGGCACAATTGACAAATGATTTTGGAACTAAAGCCTCTTCCTCCACGATCTCCCCTCGATGACCTGCCCCCGAAGTGTCCTCGACCTCCTTCATTTTTTCCAGAGAATCCTCCTCGATTACTTTGATAGTTGTTGTCCCTTCTTTGCCCAGTAACCTGGGCGAAATTTGCAGTTGGTAGCACTCCATCCGCTTCCACAGTTGATTGCTTTCCACTATCCAGTCTCGATTCGAAACTAAGCAAGAGTGCAGTGACATCTTGCACTGTCCACATATCACCTCTTGAAGTGATAGTTACCATCACAGAATCATACTCGTGGCACAAACCTGCAAGGATGTATAGGATTTGATCTTGCTCAAGAACTCGGCATCCTGCGGCCCCAAGCAGATCACAACATGACTTTACTTTGTTAAGGTAATCCTTCATGGAGAGACCTTCCTTCTTCAAGGTCTGCAACTGCAGCCTAAATTGCATGACTTTCGCCTTCGATTGGCTTGCAAAATTAGTTTCAAGAGCATTCCAAACATCTTTTGCGCTGCTCAGCCCCAAAATCAAGGCGCTATCTGACAACGACGCTTGTATCCACGCCGAGAGTAGCTGATCCTGACTATGCCAAGTCAGAAAATCTTCATTCACCTCCATTTGGTCTGATCCGTTCACCGCTATGAATTCCGGTGGGATCGGTAGGCTTCCTGTCAAGTGAGACTCCAAACGATATCCTCGCACAATGGCAAGGATCTGCTGTTTCCAAATGAGAAAATTATCATCATTCAGTTTGACTGAAATGGGGTGATTGTGTGAGATGGTGTAGAGATACGTGGGAGAGAGTTTTGTGCGGAAGCATGTGGGTTGTGGTTGAGTTTGAATCTGATTCTGCCATTGTAAGAGAAAAAAAAAAGAGGGTGAAAAGGTATAGAGTCAGGGCCTAGGCACCTGCTCTGATACCATGAACAAAAATAGCAACAAAGGAAAGTAGGCAAAAGAACTTCATTGTTCAAGTTTTGAATTGCATTTCTAATTTGATTTCACGAATCATGAACAAGTTACAAAATAAGCTATATATATAGTCATCTACTGCAACTGACAGAACATGCAATCTGAAACTAACTAGATCATGGTCCATCATCCTTTCTTCTAACCACCATTTCACACACGTTGTTAGTGGCCCAACAGAGCAGCTTTCCAATTCATGAGCTGAGGTGGAACTGCTTTGGATTCCTTATCTTCACGATCAATATCCACACGTGTTGCATTACATCCATATTTTTCGGTCGAGCTCGTTTCTTCATTCATCAAGTCGTGGGTAGTTTCAACACTCCGTCCGTGAATAGGAGTCTCATTTTTCCATTTTAGTCCGTCCACGAATAATAGTCCCAGTTCATAATTACCATAAATGGTAAAGTGACCCCACATTCCACTAACTCATTCCAACTCACATATTTAAAACCAATATATACAAGTGAGATTCATATTTCACTAACTTTTTTTCCATCCATTTTTCTTAACATTTCTTAAAAATCGTGCCGAAAGTAAATGAGACTTCTATTCGCTTACGGAAGAAGTATTAATTTTATAATAAAATATAAGTGAAAATGAGTTAGTGAAATGTGAGATCCATTACCAAAAATAATAACAATGAAATGTGACAAATTTTTAGAGACATGCAAGATGAATAAATGACAAATTTTTAAAGATAAAGGAATAATAAAGTATTATTTTTAAAAAATTTGTAATTAACAAACGAAAGAAAAATGATCAGTCAAACTTTTTAAGCACCAAATCATTTTAATTAAGTATCGTACCCAAATAAAAAGTTTTGGATCCCCTTCCTTCTCCCTTTCCTTTTCCCGGCGTCAAACCTTGCCCATCCACCCGCCACCTCACCTCTTCAATAGCCTTCTTCAAGCCCTCTCATCTCTTTTTTTTTTTTACATTTTAAAGTAAATATAGATTTATAGAATATAAGAAACTTAAGCTACGTACTCCCCACCTTTCAATAGTAGTAGAGTCATTTTGTTCTTTTGGCACGTTCCATAGTAGTTGCGTCATTTCTCTTTATAGTAAAAGTCAATACATTTCTTCTCACTTATTTTATTCTCTCCACGTCTCTCTACCTTTTTTATTTTCTACTTTATTCTTTTTTTTAATTAACCCACTTCACACAATTTTTTTTTAAATTCCGTGTTGAAAAGAAACGCCTCCACTACTATGGTTTGGAGGGAGTACTTTTTTCTATCTTTAACGAATAAAAGCTTTATATTTGAAAAATAAAAACTTTTGAACCGATACAGATTTTAATGTATAATTGGAAAAATAAGAGAGATGAGAAGAAAAAAGTGATTGAAGTATTATTAGTAAATAATGAGTCTTATCTCATTAGAAAGAAATAAACTTCTTAAAATAGAAAGTTTCTATTTATAAGGGACAGAACAAAATGAAATAATTTCTATTTTTAGAAGACGAGGAAGTGTCTTATTAGTTATATACTCCATTAATATTTTCATGAACAAACTCTTATTTAGTTTGCATTAGTATTATTTATTTTATTTTATATATTTACGTTAATTTTAATACCTTCACATTTGTCATTGTTATTATCTATTCTATAAATTTATTTATTCTAAAAGGTCATTGTTTCATTTGGCCTATATTTAAGATAAATGGATAAATAATAAATTAGTCTTGGACTTTTATGTAACTTTTAAAATTAACAATGTTAATAACAATTTTTAGAGTATTAAAATCTAATTAAATATAAAAACAAAACGAACAGCGTTGTATGTGAGCTAAGTAACTATATAAAAAAAATGTAAGGATTTCTATAAGAACACATAAGTTTTCAGAATTGCTTCAAACGGAAGGCTGGCACTTTGGGCTTTTATTATTTCAACGTTCAAAAAATAGAGGCCCAGTTTTGCTTAATTTCTAAGATTCTTTTCTCTATAGGCCATAGGCTTATTTGGTTTTACAATTGGACGAAAATATTGTTAAATTGTTTGTTAATATACTTTAGTGCTCAATGTGTTCGAATCGAATAAATACAAGGAAGTCAATACTATTACTTATACTCCTTCATCCATTAAAATAAAATGAATGAAAAAAAATATTACGAAAGTGAAGTCTATATACGATAAAACAGTACTACTATTCTTTTTCAGAATTTGGTTGCTTATCCATAGGCCATAGACATAGGGAATTTCATTTACCCCTTCAAAACCCTTCAAAATCCTTCTTTTACTAGAGAAAACTTTCCAACCCCTTGGGTCAAATATTGCATAATGGAGTATGTTTAACTAAGAAATACCCTATCCCATAATAAAATAAATGCCGAATGCATTTTTATTGCGAGAAGGGACAATAGTTGAACCACTAATACTTTTCCATTTAAAAAGAAAAAAAGTTACTAAAATAATGAACTTTGGGAACTTTATGAGAGTATGAGGATGGTGATTTGAGAGTGTTCTTGTTGTGACCCTGAAATTTGGGATATACTAATATTCAATTATTTTTTTTCATTATTTGAGACTTTTATATACAGAGACATAGATTGACATGCAATCAATTGGCACGTAAGAAATGTTGTTTGGCTGAATGATTGGCTGTGAAAAAATTGCATAACTCTCATAAGTTTGTTTGGCTGAATGATTTGATATTTTGATGTGAGCATTAGGCCTCACAAAGAAATTTTTGATACAAAAATTCCACCGTCCCTAAGTTGGAAAGCCATATTTTGGATTAATTGCCAATTTGCGATGTGTTTTGCAGTATGATTGCGTAGAATTTATGCCGCAAAATTGCAATTTGGTGTACCACTGGAGATGCCCTTTCTTCATCACCATTTTGATTTCAGCCCCTAATACCTCCAAAGACCTCTGCCAACATCAGCCGTCGTGTCATCATCCCTAGCTGTCTTAAGCCTTCTTCCTGCGCTACAAAGAGAAGATGAGAACTTGAATATACCCTTGATGTAACTGCAAATTTAAAGGCTCCACTTAATCACTCTTTAGTTATACACGATCATTTTTAACCAGTCCGGATCACCTAATGCATTCCCTAATCCATTTCCTACGCCACCCCTCACAAATATATTATATTATAGTGGGGTCCACTCTCATGTATGTGAGGGGTGGAGTAGAAAATGAATTAGGGAATGCATTAGGTGATCCGGATTGGATAGATATCATGTGAGGCATGAGTCCCCGCAGCTGCATATTAGTAACTAAAATATGAATGAGATCATACCCCAAAAAGTCAATCAATTCATAATCATGCATATCAGCAATACAGCTTGAAAAAATAACAAAGATCCAACAATTCAAATGCAGCCAAAAAAATAAAGCAAATAAAGAAATCCACTCTACGTTACTACTACAACAAAAATCACAAATTAAAACTGACAGATCCTTCTATTGACGAGGATATATCAAAATACTTGAAACCAAAACAAAACAATTTTATTACTATGGTACATCAAACTCCATCAGAAGGCAAATCCATAGTAGAATAATAGAGAAAATGGGATTGGGAACTAACGCATACTAATGTTGGCCGATCCCATCGCCTTTGCGGTGGAAGTTTTGGGTAGCTCAGCCATTACCACCACCGTCTTTGGCGCTAATTTATATTGATTACGATTAAAATTACTACTCCCTCCGTTCCTTCATAGTTGAGGCGGAACTTTTCGGTTCGGAGTTTAAGAAATGAATGTGGAATATGTTAAATAAATAGATAAAAAAGTAAGAAAGAGAAAAAGGTAGAGAGAATAAAGTAAAAAGTGAATAAAATAGAGAGAATAAAGTAAGAGAGAGTAAAGTAAGAAAGAGGAAAAAGTTACTATATATGAAAATGACTCAATGGAAAAATGACTCAACTATGAAGGAACGGAGGGAGTACATGATTAGTTCTGTTCTCAATAATACCTAGGTTCTCATAACCTAAACAAAGTAGGAGTATGCAATACAAAGTTTGATTTTAAAATAGCACATGAATGGCATTTAATTTGGTATGAATGAAAACGCAGCAAATCATAATACAATTCGGTAAATGTCACAATTACAACCAAATCAAGTACAGTATTATTAAACCAGTATACTCTAAAAGTCAACGTTGACTCACTAGAGCTTGCTGAGGTTTGCCGATCCCATCGCCTTCGCCGCCTCTCTGAGCACAAACTTTTGTATTTTTCCGGTGGAAGTTTTGGGCAGCTCCGCCTCGAAAACCACCGTCTTCGGCACCATATACCGTGGCATCCTCTCCCTGCAATACTCAATCAAATCCTTCTCCGTCGGCTTCTCCTTCACTCCTTCCTTCAAGCTCACAAACGCACACGGCGTCTCTCCCCAGAACTCATCCGGCCTCGCCACCACCGCTGCCTCATTCACCGCCGGATGCGAATACAAAACCGATTCCACCTCCACACTGCTCAGATTCTCCCCGCCGCTGATGATCACGTCCTTGGACCGGTCCTTGATCTCTAAATATCCATCGGGGTGCATCACTCCGACATCGCCGGTGAAAAACCACCCGTCTTTCAACGCCTTGGCGGTCCCCTCCGCGTCTTTCAAATAGCCTAACATCACGCAGCCGCCGCAGAGAACCACCTCACCTAGAGTTTTCCCATCGCGCTCCACGCTTTTCCCTGTTTCAGCATCGATCACGTCGATCTCCGCCATCCCTGGAGTTCTCACGCCTTGTCGCGCCTTCAGCTTCGCCCTCTCCACCGCCGGAAACATGTTCCACTTTTTCTTCCACGTGCAGAACACCACCATCCCTCCGGTCTCCGTCAGGCCGTATCCGTGGCTCACGATGAACCCGAGCGATTCCGTCTGGAAAAGAACCGCCGCCGGAGGCGGCGCTCCGGCGGTCATGATCTCCACCGGCTTCTCCAGCGGCTTCGGATTGCCATTTGTGAGCATGTTGAGCACCACCGGCGCGCCACACATGTGCGTCACGTGGTACTTACGAATGGCGGCGTGGATTGCGGCGGCGTCGAATCTGCGGAGGCAGACATTGGTTCCACCCGCGGCGGCCATGCCCCAAGTGTAGCTCCACCCGTTGGCGTGGAACATCGGCAGCGTCCATAAATAAACCGGCTCCTTCGGCACCGACCACGAAATCAACGAATCGATCGTCACGAGGAAAGTGCCGCGGTGGCTATGGACTACGCCTTTAGGCGCCGATGTAGTGCCAGAGGTGTAATTCAGAGTTAACGGATCGGACTCGGTCTCCGGCTTAACCCAATCGAAATTAGGATCGCCGTTAGCCAAAACGGTGTCGTAATCCGCTAAGAATCCTGGCTTGGAAGCACCTCTAGGCTGGGCTTCCTCAGCAATCAGGACGAGTCTCGGGAGCGAGCTAGTCGGGGGGAACAGAGAGATGGCTTCAAGCACGATTGATTCGGATTGGTAATCAACGAAGACGAGCTTGGACTCGGCGTGGCGGAGGATGACGGACATAGTGTGGGCGTTGAGGCGGAGGTTGACGGTGTTGAGGACGGCTCCGGCCATGGGGATGGCGAAGTGGAGCTCGTACATGGCGGGGATGTTTGGAGCGACGACGCTCACGACGTCGCCCCGGGTGATGCCTAAGGAAGAGAGAGTGGAGGCGATCTTACGGCAGCGGAGATAGGTCTGTGACCATGTGTAGGTGGTGGAGCCATAGACGATGGAGGGGCAGTCGGCGTAGACGGTGGCGGCTCGCTCGATGAAGCTGATCGGCGTCAACGGCCTCGAGTTAGCCGGGCTTGGTTTCAGGTGATCCATTTTTTATTTCTGCAAAAGCTGTGTTGTTTTTGATTAATGAGATTGATTTTGGAGGGTAGATAACAGAAAAAGAATCTACAATACTAATCCCTTGTTTGTCATGTTCATAAATCACGGGTTTATGTTCAACCTAACTTGTCTGGTTTAATAATTTAAGTCACCAAAACCCAAAAAAATCTGTCGATAATGATGGATCACATTAATTTTGGATTTGAGATTTTGATAAATTATTTTCTTATGTGGTTTTGTATGAGAGCGATATCATGTTTTATGTACAATGATAGTGATAAAATTACACAAAGATTTTATAATTTTAATTTTTATGAATATTGAAAAGAATAAGAAACAATTAAATGGCGGGGGTTAAATTATTATTTTGATAATATGAATAATATACAGAAACAATTATATTTAGTAGTAACATAGTACAAAATTACATTTTGGTGAATAGTAAATAAATGGAGGATGATTGCAAGATTGTTTATGAGGCTAAATACAAATTATCCAAAAGGCTCTTATGATTTGCTGATTAATCAGCCCATAATTCATAACATCAATTTTGTCTTTGCTATGCGACCATGTGAATTTATCAGAAGATATGGCTGGAATCTATCTCTTCTCTTTAATTCTCGTTTCTTTGTGGAAGTAATTTTCCATTTTGGTGAAATAAGGTGTTTTGTTAAATATTTTTTGCCTTCTTTTGGAGTGGGATGTGTAGGATGAGGATGAGAGAAGAATTAAGGGTATCAAATGAGTCAGCGGTTACATATTCTAAAGTAAATTTAATGCACTAATAAACATAAATAAGTAATAAAATATTTCAAAAATAATTGTAACAAAGTAACTATCACTATCTAGTATTTAATGGTTGCACCCACATGGATGCTCCATAAGAAAACACATTTAACAAACTACAGTTGTCAAGCGGGCTTGATCCGAGTTAGACTAGGATTGTCAAGTGGACTAGGCCGGCCTAAGCCCATCAATTCCCGCCTATATTTTGGCTGGACTTTTATTCAAACAAATTATATTTTGTTAAAAATATCTCAAATTTTATTAAATTATCTATGTTAATTATTACTCTCTTCGTCAGTGAATAGGAGTCTCATTTCATTCCGACATGGGTTTTAAGAAAAAATGAGTGAAAGAAAGTAAGTGGGATATGAGTTAGTGATAAAATGCAAACTCATACATTGTACAAACTCCAAGCATTTCAACACAGTTTCGACAGTTTGCATTTGATTATTGATGCAGTATTGGATGATAAAACTTGGAAGCTAAGCAAGTTACATTTTTTATTTTATTTATTTCCTAGTTAATAGAGTTAGTAGATGGTAAAATATTAGGAGTAATTATTTTTCCTTCTACAAAATTAGATTTTCTTTTTGTTTTTTTTCTTATTTTCCTTTTAGTTTTATTTTTAAGTTTATGATTTTCCTTTGCTTATATAGAGGCTTCATTGTTGAACTTAAAAGACTTGATTATTAATTTTACATTGAGTTTTATACTCTAGAGTTCTCAATTGATTGAGTTCTTTATTTACCAGTTTAGTCATTCTCCGTACGTTTTTGCATCATTTGGTATCAGAGACGTACGGAGAATGACTGAACTGATAAATAAAGAACTCAACTTGTGTATATTAGTTTTAAATGATATATGAGTGGAATGAGTTAGTAGAATGTGAGACCTCTTTACCATTAATAGTAATTATGAACCGTTACTTTTATTCACGGACGAACCATAAATAGAAAAACAAGACTCTTATTCGCGGACGTAGGAGTAATATAAGATTTTAAATGTTTTAGAAGTTGTTTAGTTATTATACTTCCTCCGTTCGTTGTTAATTGTGGTGTTTCTTTTTGGAAATTAAGAATAGTATGTTAAGTGGATGGTGAATAAAGTAAGAGCGATGAAAAGAGGTTAAAGTAAAAGGATGGTTACATTTTGCACAAAAATAGAAATGACCCAATTAGCTTGGAACATTCCAAAATAGAAAAATTAATATAAAACGGAGGAAGTATTTTTTTTCAATCCTATGTTTTTTCAAAGTATTTTATTGTAATGTAATTATTATATTTATATTTATATAAGAACTTCATAATTATTCTATTAATTTGTCACCATTTGACCTGACACGGATTTTAAGAAATGTAATAGAAAGTTTGTTGAAAAAACTAGTGGAATATGAGTTATACTTTTATGTAAGTTAGTGGAATGTGATGTCCACTACCAAAATTAATAAAAGTGAAATGTGACAAATTTTTAAGGATAGATAAAATGAATTAGTGACGAATTTTCAGAAATAAAAGAGTAATAAAATATTATTTTTAAAATATTCATAACTTACAAACGAAAAAAAATAATCAGTCAAATTTTTAAGCACCAAATCACCTTAATTAAGTATCGTAGCCCAAACAAACAGTTTTGGATTCCCTTCCTTCTCCCTTTTCCTTTTCCCGGCCTCAAGCCTCGCCCATCCTCCCGCCGCCTCACCTCTTCAATAGCCTTCTTCAAGCCCTCTCATCTTCTTTTTACATTTTGAAGTAAATATAGATTTGTAAAATATGTGAAACTTAAGCTAAATACTAAAAGCTTTATATTTTAAAAATAAATTTTTTTGAACTAACACAGATGTTAATGAATAATTTTAAAAATACGAGAGATAGGAAGAAAAAAGTGATGAAAATATTATTACTAAAAAATAATCTCATCTCAATAATAAGAAATAAACTTTCTAAAATAGAAAGTTTCTATTTTCAAGAGATAAAAAAATGAAATAATTTCTATTTTTAAAAGATGGATGAAGTATCTTATATAGTTATTAGTTATATACTCTATGGAATGCGTTAAAATGACAACACCTCTTAAAATAACACCATACCAGCATTCTTAGCCAATCATTTGAACACGCGGACGAATAATCAGCTGCCATGTGGCAATCATAAAAAATGCCCAAGGGTAAATTTTCTGGGCCAACAATATCCAATACACTACACAACAATATCGAATACACTAGACAACAATTTACAACAATTTTTTTTCGGCTAGCAATATCCAATATGTTAGACAACAATCTATACAATCTATAGATTGATGTCTAACGTTTATACTATTGTTGTGTAGCGTTTATAATATTGCTGGATACGATGGTGTCACAATGTCATTTTAAGAGTTGTTGTCGTTTTAACACAAACCTATACTTCATTAATATTTTCATGAACAAACTCTTATTAATTTGCATTAGTATTATTTCTTTCATTTCATATATTTATGCTAATTTTAATACCTTCAAATTTATAATTTTTATTATCTATTCTATAAATTAATTTATTCTAAAAGGTCATTGCTTCATTTGGCCTATAATTTAAGATAAATGAATAAAATAATAATTAGTCTTGGACTTTTATGAACTTTTAAAATTAACAATGTTAAGAATAATTTTTACAGTATTAAAATCTAATTAACTTTAAGAATACTACGAACACTGTGTTGTATGTGAGCTAACTGATAGTGATGTGATAAATATGTAAATACCATTTCTCTTCAAATAATATAAGGATTTCTATAAGAACACATATGGTTTCAGAACTTCTTCAAACGGAAGGCTGGCACTTTTTCTTATTTCAACGTTAAAAAAAATAGAGGCCCAATTTAAGCTTAATTTCTAATATTCTTTTCTCTATAGGCCTTAGGCTTATTTGGTTTTACCATTGGACGAAAATACTGTTAAATTATTTGTTAATATACCTAAGTGCTCAATGTGTTCGAATAGAATAAATACAAGGAAGTCGATACAATACTTACACTCCATCTGTTAATAGTTGGGCACATTTTGACGGCCACATATTTTAAAAAAATGTATATTAAAATGAATTGGAAAAAATATTATGGAAGTTAAGATGGGTTTACTTTTATATACTCTTATCAATTTTATAATAAAATGCAAGTGAGATAAAATCAATGGAACGTAAGATCTATTACCGAAAATTGTAAAAAAAATGAGATAGTAGTATTTATTAATAGATGAATAAAAAATGAGACGATTATTGATAGATGAATAAAGTACTTTATACGATAAAAACATTATTTAAAAAAAAAATAGTTGCTTATCCATAGGCCATTGGAAATTTCATTTATCCCTTCAAAATCCTTCTTTTACTAGAGAAAAATTTCAATTTCCTTGGGTCAAATATAATACTAATAAACATTAAAATGATTTGAAACAAGATTTATTATTCTCTTCTTCCTATAGGTAATCTTTGTTCACCTACAGTTGATTGTTCTCTCTAGGGATTTCAGTACAATTTGCAACTCATGGGCTGAATTAAATAGCCTACCAAAATTAGAGGATTAAGATTAAAATTTTTTAGCTCAATAAATTTACAACTCGATTATTCCATACTCGATTAACTTGCAACCCATTAGGATCAGATCTGAAAACTCGCTGAGCCGACCCATCGACATCCCTAGTTCTTTCTTACTTTACTGGTTACGTATTATAACCTATACCAACACTAAATGACCTATTTTTATGAGACGGAAGGTATATAAATTAAAATATTAGAATAAAAAAATTGATAAATACTTCCTCAGTTTTTTTTTTTTTCATTTTAACTTGTTTCACAAAAATAATTTTTTTTCTTTTTCTGGCATGATTTTTTTTCTTATTTGTTTGACTCAATTATTCATTTACTATACTTTAATCATTTCTTTTTAATATTTTCTCTTACTTAATTTTATACAGTATTGATATTTTATTTTTTATTTTTTATTTCTTTTGAACTGAACAAATTAAAAAACTAAATTCAGTCATTACTCGACAGATAAACAGGAGTTTAGAGCATCCACAATGCCGGTTAGCCGATTCACGTCGCTAGCCGATCGGCTATCCGAATCATTGCAACCGGCCAGCCGAGAATCGGCGTAAAAATCGGCGTGGGCTAGCAGATTAGAGGGCGCTGGCTGATGCGCTGGCCGCCATTGTGGCGTGCCGATCAGCCAGCCGATCGGCCAACGCCAATTTTCGTTTTTTTTTTAATTTTTTTGAAAACCTATATATACGCGATTTTAGTTTCATTTTCATTTGCACCACTTGTTTTAACGAGTTTTCTCTCTTTTAAATTTCTGTACAAGAGCAACATCGAGGGATGAGTAACGCGGGTGGTAGCGGTGGTGGTAGTGGTGGTAGTGGTTGGGATGCTGAGGAGTACGAACGGCAGATGAACGAGGCTATGGAGGCCTACATGAACCGCGAGATGGAGCGGTACATGCGAAGGGTGGAACAACAGGCGGTACGTCGCCCTCCACCGGTTGTCCACCGCCGAGCAAATGTGATTGATCGGGATCACGTAGGCCGCACATCAGCGCCTATATGACGACTACTTCGCTCCGGACCCGCGGTTTCCAAAAACCATGTTCGGGCGGCGTTTTAGAATGCGCAGGGAGTTGTTTATGCGTATCGTTGATGCTTTGGAGCGTCGATATCTTTATTTCCGCTTCGGGCACGATGCGGCTGGCAGACCCGGCCACACCCCTATCCAAAAGTGCACGGCGGCAATCGGGCAGTTGGCCTACGGAGGCGCGGCGACATGTGGGATGAGTACCTCCACATCGGTGAGACGACTTCTCCGCAATGTCTCGAAGTTTTTCTGTTAGGGCGTGATTCAAATTTTCTAAGTGAGGAGTACCTTCGAAGCCCTACCCCCCAAGATTGTCGAGAATCTGATGCAGATGCACGGGGAGCAGCATGGGTTCCCCGGGATGTTAGGCAACATAGATTGTATGCATTGGGAGTGGAAGAACTGCCCGACTGCCTGGAAGGGGGCCTACACGACCGGCTACAAGTCAAAGAATCCCACGATGATCCTCGAGGCCGTAGTTGATTATCGGCTGTGGATCTGGCATGCGTATTTTGGGGTAGCCGGGTCGAACAACGACCTCAACGTCCTCAACTCGTCGCCCCTCTTCAACGAGAAGTGTCAGGGCATCGGTCTAGCCATCTCATTTGTAGCCAACGGCAACCGGCATGATATGGGCTACTACTTGGCGGATGGGATATACCTTAGGTGGCCCGTCTTTGTGAAGACAATCAGGCACGCGGCGGATGACAAGAAGGCCTACTTTGCGAAACGACAGGAGTCGGCGCGCAAGGACGTGGAGCGCGCATTTGGTGTGCTCCAGTCTCGATGGGCGGCAATTAAGGGTCCAACGCGTTTGTGGGATGTCAAATGCGTTTCCCAAATAATGTACGCCTTATTCAACTCCAAAAGGATATAATTGAAGAGTTGTGGGCACGGAAGACTGCACGGCGATAGTTTTTTTTCTTTATTATGTAATTTATTTTTTTAAATGAATGTACTTTTTTTAATGCAATTAATGAATTTTCCCGTATATGTCTCGTAAATTTAATTCCGCAATTTAATCGTAAATTTAATTCCGTAAATGTAGTTGTTTTTGAATTATTTTTATTGTGGCTGGCCTATGGCTGATGTGTCAGGTGGATTTTTAGTGCTGCTGACGTGGCAGAGAGAGAGAGTGGCTGGCCTATGGTTTGGCCTATTTCTACCGTGGATGCTCTTATATATAGGGCTCCAGTAAATTTATTACTCCATTTTGCAAAATAACTTTTCCTCTTCTTCAATACACTCAGCAGACTCAGAACCCTAATTTGTGTCACGCAATAGCTGCATAACTGCGTCCCTACCTCCGATAGTGGTGCTGGACTAAATTTGGTGGTGAGTTACACATATTTTTAATCACATTCCTTCTTTCTGTTGAATGTGCACTGATCGTGGCTGTTTCTTCTTTTCTATGCTTTGATGAAAGTTGATTTAGTTGTTTATGGAGTGTTGCATGCATGGGTGGAGAGGCGATGTATATGTGAAGACATGCATGCAGTATACATGAGTTGGCAATTATGTTTAGTTGTATTCTTCGTTTAGGAAATAAGCTTGGATCAATAATCAATAATGTGCACGTGAACATACGCTGAGCTGGCGCTGAGGTGGCAGGAGATGACGGAGAGGTGACGTGGAGCTAATGTGGAAAGTGAGCACGCAAGATGCATGGGAGAGGCGGTATAAAAGGGGACCACACCACCTTTTCTTAGAGTGTGTATTTTTGTTGGTGAATGTTCATGTGTTTTAGATCGTGGATCTAGAGCATCGTATCTCCTGATTGTGTGTGTTGTAATCGTTACTCTTTGATCGTAATACAATTCCTATTTGAGTGTTCATTGATTGAATAGCGTGCGTGCTCTGTTTTTCGAGTGAGAGATTGTGGAAGTGTTGCGATTTCATCCACGATTGGGAAGCCTCGAGGTAAAAACGCAACAATGGAGTTCATTGAAGGTCGCTTCTTTTATCTCCGATTTTAAATGCATGTCGAATTGATTTGTGAATTTGCTACCTAATGTTGAATTTTAAATGTTTTATTTACTGATTGTGTAGATTAGTATCGAAAAATGGAGCCAGATTTCTTCGCATATCTGCCATTAGAAATCATCCCCAAAATCCTGTTAAGGCTCTCTGTTCGAACCATTGCAATCGGCAAGTGTGTTTGCAAATCATGGCTGGATCTGTTCAGCTCTGATGATTTTGTTGATTTGCATTTTTCCCAATCTTCTCCCGCCTTAGCTGTGTTGATGCGCTCAGATCGGTGCACTCTCTTCGGAATTACCGATCAACTCGATCGCCCCTGCATTCCGCTCATAAATTCCCCGTTCCCTCACGGAGTAGCTATAGATGGTGCTGCCGGCGGCATGCTCCTTCTAACATTCGCTGGAACTCAAACTGAAATTGAAACTCTCCGTGTATGCAATCCAATCACCCGTGAATGTGTTGAGCTATGCTGCCCTCCGCCTCCACTAGCTATGGAGTTTGGACCTCGAACTGTATATGGATTTGGAGCGAGCAAAACAAGTGGCGAGTACAAGGTAGTTCGGATCAGTCCTTATCCCGACTGTCATGTATACACCCTTGGACCAGTGGAAATGTGGAGATGTGTCGAAATGAACAACTCGCTTAATTACGAGGATGATGGCTGTAGCTGTGGTGCTTTTGTTAATGGAAATCTACATTGGTTGGTATATTCAGATTTGGATGGCAGCGCGTGGATTTCTTGTTTTGATCTCGAGGCAGAGTGTTTTACCGCCTTCTCTGTTCCTCTTTCCTATGAAAGCTTGTCAGTTTTGAGGGATTGCCTGTGCGTGTGTGAATACACGTTGGATAATGAAATTGTTATATGGACGATGAAGGAATATGGGGTCGACCAATCTTGGGCTAAGGAGTATGTGATTAGCCGAAATCCTGGTTTTGATCGACGTGGCTACAAAAGTGTGTATCCGATCAAAGTTTTCGAAAATGGTGACATATTGATGTTATGGGGTGCCAAGTTCCTTATGTACTACTCTAAGGAGATGAGAACTACTCAAGAAATTGGTGGTTTTGAATCAGAGGGTTATACTTGTAACAGAATGATTGTCACTCCAAGCTTGGTCACGCTCAAAAGGTTGGGTATGGAGAATGTGATCTCAATTCTGGCTGATTAGCTATGTAGCACCACCATCTTTTGTGTCTTTCTAATATGCTAATATTTGTTTGTAAGTTTCTTTAGAGACTCGTGTTGCAAGTAATGTTTTTTTATGCTTGTAATTGTTGGTTATACTTTTAAGTATTTATTTCATAAGTATTCTTATGTCACTGTTATGTAGTGTTACGGTTATAAATTGGAATTTATCAAACCATCTCTTTAGTGCATAACTAGAGATCGAATCTCAACCACTAAAATGAAAAGGTGAGATTGAGTTTTAATATTTTTAGATTTTGAAAACATTGAGGCCATTTTAAGGGCGTTATAGTTTATTTTTAAAATTTGAATTTAAAAACACGGTCATTTAGTCATTTAAAATTTCAAATTCAACTTCATCATCAAGCAAATATTTGCCACTAGTTTTAGTCAAACTAGTTGAAACTGCTAGAAGAGTAAAAATGCTAGAGTTGGACTTTTGCATTGGAGCTGGGGGAAGGAGAGGTGATGGTGATGGCAAATGATGGCAGAAGGGAATTGAAGAGCTTCACCATTTGATTGTCCCTTCTAAAAAGAGAAGGCTAGAAGCAAGTTAAAAATTTTGTTTAGCTATCTTTGAGAAGGCTTGAAGCAAGTTGAAAATTTGTATGGCTATCTTTGTATTTGAAGCTATCAATGGAAATGGATTCTTGAAAAAAAAAAAAAAACTAGTTGAAACTGCGTCTTCACTTTCTGTTCAGAAATCTTACAGCACAAGTGTTAAGTTTCATACCATATATACTTGTATTACTATAAGTGATCAACACTAGTCTTATACTTATATGCAAAAAAATGGAACGAGATTTCTTGGCATCCCTACCTTCAGAAATCTTCATCAATATCTTATCAAGGATCTCTGTTCGAACCATTGCAATTAGCAAATGCGTTTCCAAACCATGGCTCGATTTGATCGAGACTCGTGCTTTTGTCAACTCTCATCTTTCCAAATCCATCCCCTCTATGCTGTGTTGATGCGCCACAGGGGACCGAATGGCTGCAGATTTTTTGAATTCCAGGACCAAGTCGACGATCTCCAGAGCTGTGATCGTCGCTACAATCTACTCACCAAGATTGATCTAAAACATGATGCAATATTATTGGGTGCTGCTAATGGCTTGCTTTTTCTGTACAACTTCGGCTCCCACCATCAAACTCTTGGTATGTGCAATCCGATCACTCGTTAATACGTTGAGCTTTGCTTCAATAATGAACTTGTCATCTCTTCTGATGCACAAGAACATTTTGCAATTTATGGATTTGGAGTAAGCAAAATAAGTGGGCTAAAGGGGGTTTGGAATGTTCCCGGATCAGATTGCTATGCATACACTGTTGGAACAGGGTCATGGAGGCACGTGGAAGCCAATGCGTTGTTCGAGCACAAATCCTTTGGCTCTGCTGTATTTGTTAAAGGAAATCTCCATTGGTTGGTGTCAAATTCCAAAGCGAAGCTGTTGATTTGTTGCTTTTGAAAACCGGGTGTTTTACAGGTTTTTTCGTCCCTCCTCTTCGAAGAAGCTATGGGAAAGGGAGCATTACTTCTTTGAGGGATTGCCTATGTTTTTGTGATAACACAAGTGAAGGTGAAAGTGTTATTTGGGCGATGAAAGAGTATGGAGTTGAGAAATCTTGGAGCAAGAAGTATGTGAGAAGGAAAGATCCTAATCTTGTCGAACTTTGCTACTGGCGTTGACCCGGTGATATGTTTAAAAACGGTGACATGTTGATGTTAAAGTATGAGAACACATTCTTGCACTACTCCAGCAAGAGTGATACTAGTGAGGAAATAAGTGTGTTTGATCGGAGATGGATGGGTATTTGAATGCGAGAGTTTGTTTCATTCAAAGGTTTGGGCTCATTGATGAGGAGCTTGCTCCACCCAGTTGTTGTCCACTATTCAAGTCATGCTGGTGGACGGACTAATTTAGGAAACAACTATAGTTACTTTATGTGATTTTTCGTATATTGTTATCCGTCTTATGTTATCTTTGGCTTTATAATTTGATGAAAAATAACTTTATCTTTATATAACTTATTTATAATTAATTTTAATTGGTCAAATTATATTTCGGCCACGTTTGGTAGCTATATTTCATCATTTCTTTTTATCACAACTTTACTACTCCCTCCGTCCCGGCTAAGATGACACATTTCTTGGTGGGCACGTGATTTTAGGAGTTATTGGTTAAAGTGTTTAATTGAAAAGAGAATTAGGTGTTAGTATTAAAATAGAAAAAGAAAAAAAGATGAATATTTTAATAGGAGTGAGAAAAAGTGGTTGAGTATATTACTTGAAGAGGGAAATTTTTCAGAAAAGGAAATGTATCATATTAGTTGGGACAAATTAAAAAAGAAAATGTGTCATCTTAAGTGGGACAGAGGACACCACGATAATAAAATGTAAGATCTATTGTCAAAAGTTGTAAAAAAAAATGGAAAACATATCATCTTTTCTCCATCTTAAGTGGGACAGAGGACAAACTAAAAAGAAAAGTTTCTACTTTTATATACTCTTATTAATTTTATAATAAAATGTAAGTGAGATAAAACTGATGGAATGTAAGATCTATTACCAAAAGTTGTAAAAAAAATGAGATAGTAGTATTCATTAATAGACGAATAAAAAAATGAGACGATTATTGATGGATGAATGGAGTACTATATACGATAAAAACATTATTTAAAAAAAAAATTAGTTGCTTATTGATAGTCGTATTCTAAGCCTGGGTAACTGGTCAGTATGTCGTGATTTACATGTATTATCCGCACAGAAGTTGCTTAGGTGTGTAAGAAAAGGGTCCCGATCAGTAGGAGCAGGTTCGGACAACTCAGGTGAAAAGAGCGCTAGAAGGGTGCAATACTGACCAGAATGCATACCAGAAAGAAAGCTCGAGATGGAGAAGAAGGATTGCTTGGATGATCAGCCACAAACAAGGGCAAATGAGTCAATTCGCGAAGGAAGTCTACCCTAAAAGTAAGGGCACGCCTCACTATAAAAGGAGCCACTTGGAGAGAGAGAAGGAGTTCGGCCACTACACTTAGTTAGAATTTTCTCTCGGAAAATATCAGTTCCTTCAGCATTGTCCACATCTTTTCATTCCTCGCCACAACCATGGTCACCTGAAGTTCCAAACGTCCACCGGAGAATCACCGTCCATCGTTCCAGCCAGTTCATCTCGTAGTAGTAGCAGTTTCATCGCCCGGAGTGGAAAAACAATCTTTAATCGTTTTCTTAGTTTAAATCTTTACTTGCTTTCTTTCGTTGGCTCTGTTGCATAATTTAACACTTTGTTATCTTTTGAAGCATTTTGTTGAGATCCAAACGCTTTTAGTAATGAAGTTTGTTTTATGCATCTCTTTGGTTCGAATCTGTTTCATTGTGCCTAGGTAGCTTAGATCTAGTTATCGCGTATAATTCCTAAGTGTTAAAGCATGTTTTCGTTTGAGTAGGCTAGATTCGAGTTTTTAAATAGAATCCCGAGTTTCTTTGTTTCGGTTTAAGGTTTTATGCATGAGTTTTTCATTTTACGTTATTGTCGTCACCTTGCATGTTAGTCAGTAGGAGTAATCTGGAATTATTGGCTGTTAATCTTTGAGTTTAAGCTTTTAATTTATTTATGGATCCTATGTTTGAAGCTGTAAATCTGAGTTCATCCATGGAGTTTGTGTTCATTTAAATTTTATGCATACTTGTTAAAGAAGAAAATATCACAATCTTTTTTTTAGGACCACTTTTACTTTTTAGTTACATTTTGCTCTTGTCCTTTACTTTTAAGTTTGTACCCTCCAAACCTGTCAGAGTAGCCACCGACCACCACATATTCCATGTTACTCCATATTGCCTTTTATAGTAACCGTTTTTGTAACACCCCTACTTTTTCTATCTTTTTGTTTATTCTTTAAAGAACGTTGTTTGCGCACCTGAAAATTTTTCGCCTTTGACTCTTTTGTTGAGAGAATGAGTTTATAAATTTGGACTTAAACAATTATTCTTTTCCTAATAAAATTATTTTCCTTACTTAGAGAGGAATTTGTTATAAGCCAAAATCATCTTTATTTTTATTCTTCGTGAGCCCACTTTAATATAACTAATTGAACGCCACTTTTCATCCAACAAATTTCAGTTTCACAAAATCTGTTAATGATCGGTTTCTACCACCCCATGATTCCTTGAAATCAGTTTTCTACATACATATCTCCCCATGACTTCACGTATCATTAAATTCAATATTCCAAGAAAAATCAGAGAGTTAGAAATTTAGAGAAAGAGAGAGTCGAGAGGGAGAGGGAGGTCGACGGTGGCGCGAGTTGGAGGTGGCCGGCGACGGTAGAACTGGTTGAGAGAGAGAGAGAGAGTGCGGCTACGATGGACGGTTGCGATGGTGGTGGGGCAGCGAAGAGAGTGCTTGAAGAGAGGGTTTAACGAGGATTCTTTTCTGTGAAGTTGAGCGAGGGGAAAGCGAGGGAGAGACAACGTTGGCTGCCGGAATCTTCAGTGGTCTCGTTAATACTAGATTTTAGACAGCGGCAACTTCAGTCTTGAACCACGATCGAGCAGCAACACGACAGCAGGTTGACGAAGGCAACTGATTTTGAGTAGAGGCGCTGTGACAGGCTGATGCACTTTTTATTTGCACTATAAATACCTGCAAGTATACAGAGTAGGTATAGTATAGCAAAAGGTTAGTACCGGGTATCGAACACGGGGAAGAGGTACACAAAGTGTCTATCTTCTACTAGAACTCAATTACTATCTGGAGAAACAAGAATTTTTTGTAACTTTTTGAAAACAGTAAATATTAAAAACAGTAAACAACTAAAAACAAGCAAATCACGGAGAGAAAAGTATAGAGATAAGGGGAATTCCAGGGATGTGCTTTCGCTTTATGGTTATACAAATTCCAAACTACAATACCCTAGCACAGTTAATACTTTGAAAGGACGAGTCACCTAGCTTATGCTCATGCGATACAAACGTTGATTACTAACATTAGGGTTGTCAATCCTAACACGTAACTCCAAAAAGCTCCTAAGACCCTTGAAAAGTCCTCACTCTCAATTAACAGTGCCGTTTTAAAGGAAGCTAACTGTAGTGTCTACTAAGTGGATCTAACTCGCTAGAACTCTGTCACAGTTATGAAGCAAGTTGTATTGAATCATACATAATTGTGTCACTCAATTATGAAGCATCATGATTAACTTAGGGAAGAAACAAAGTAAAAACAAAACGGATATTAAATAGAAAACGGAATTGTATAACCAAAGTTGCTACTAACACATCCCTAGAATCCTATGAGTTTAGTTACACATGACTGAATAAACTAAAAACATAGATTGAAGGGAAAGCAATTTGAACATAAAACTAAAGCAAATAAAACCCGTAGGTTGAATCCTTGTCGTTCTTGATGTTCTTGAAATCCTTCTTCAACTCCTTGCACAATTGAAGTACTCTAGCTTTTGATCTCTATGAATGTGTTCTCGTTGTGTGTCGGAAAAAAAACACTCTCTTTTGATGAAGCTTGAGGTCCTATTTATAGGGGAAGATTATTCCTCATCATAGAAGGAAAAGATCTTCACAATTTGGTAAATCTTGGAGCAAATCTAGGGCTGGTCGGATTCGCCGCCTTTCTCGGGCCGCCGCACCCAGGTCGGCGGTCGCCGCGTTGGAGTCCGGAGACTCGACCCTTCGGTGGCGGACCGCCACATGTCCTCCGGCGGTCGCCGGCGAGACTCTTCTCCTAGCGTAAATTTCCGAGGCGGGCCGCCACATAGCTCTGACCGCCGGGCGCCGGCGGTCGCCAGTACAACTTCGCGGCGGTCGCCGGTCGCCGTCTCGACTCCAGATTTCCGGACTATGCGTTTTTTTTCCCCTTTTCGGCTCAAATATGCACATTTCTCACAAAACACGTCAAAATACCAAAATGTATAGAATATGCAAATAATGGACATGTAGAGTGATTTTGATAACAAAAAAACGGACCAAATAATGGCCTTAAAACAGTGCAAAATCCGGGCGTATCAACTCCCCCAAACTTACATTTTTGTTTGTCCTCGAACAAAACATTAAAGACACAAGAATAGACGCACGGAATGCACAAGGACTAGACGTCATAATTGCCTCAAAAGATGAAAGAATAGATTAAGCATGTATTAACACAATCAAATCAAGCAAGGCTTAATAGTGCACTTTCATTACTAACTCGTGGAACACCTTGAATTCAAGCACTCATATGTGGCAAACTTCCAAAGATGGGAAGTGTTCTTTCTCTCACTCTCAAAGTGTATAAAGTAAAGTGTAAATCAATCATGCATCATGCAAAGTTTACCATAGGCTTGCTCAAAGTCTAATCCCTCCTCTACTCAATGTGATTAAGCATCAAAAGTCCGAAAGGTCTTTCTTTTCGGTTGTAACGTAGGCTCTTTGGTAGGTGAGGAATATTTGGCTAAAAAGTGACTCAAATATAAAAATATCCCAAGTAGAGTTAAGATGACTCCACTTTTCTAAAACTTAAGACACTTCTAACACTTTATTTTTCTCCTTCAACTTACTTTCAATCCTTCGTTTTTTTTTTCACAACCTTTCACACATATTTTTCTTTTTATTTATTTATTTATTTTTTCTTTCTTTGTCTTTCTCTTTCTTTTTTCTTTCTTACACATCCTTTCTCTTTTTTTCTAAGATCAAGCACATATTTGGAATTTTTCTCAATTTCGCAACTTGTACTTTCTTAATATTAAGCACACTACTTTTTATACTTTCCTCCTTATCTCTCCAATTCCTTTATAAAAGAAGATAACAAAAACTATACTAACCCAAGGAATTGTTCCCCCATTTATTTTGGCTTCCAAAGAAAAGGCTTAAAGGCTCAAAATTGGCTCCAAAGGAAAAAATTGAGAGGGTCGAAAATTTTGGATATAAAAGTAGCTAAGAAAAGACGGCCTAACATCCTCCTAAATCAACTTAAACACTATGTAAACTTAGGCAGACTAAGAGCAAGTTCTAGAAACATATACATGCATACAGATAAATCACACAAGAAAGAATTTAAGGCTCAAATCTCACAAGGTAGAAGCACGATTCAAGGCGAACAAGCAATTCACTAATTATGCACCTTTTCACCAAACCATCATATCAAAACGTTAAGCCACACTTAAACATAGATGGAATATAATATCATTGGCAACTCGGTCTAATGTGTCCCTAAGCATGCGTGTTTCTAAGTTCTTCATGTTATGTTCATGACATGGATTCAAGAAAACATTTTTAGAACACAAAAATCTCCTACGGGTTTTTGGAAAATTAAAGCAAAAACAAACAAAAAAAACAAAAAGAAAACCTAAACTCACGGTCCACCACTTCATCCCCCCAAACTTATTTACAACAAAGTGTAAAATAAGTTTGTAGAAGTCGGTAGGGACGTGAGTATACTACTGAAAACAAAAACGTACCCTGAAAAATTTCGCGTAGAGGTTGAGCGGGGCGAAAATTCGAAGAATTTCGAAAAATCGCGCTGGAAAATTGTGCCCGGGTGGCGGTCCGCCGCAGCCTGTTCGGGCGGTCGCCGCACGTCAAAGATGATTTCCCAGCGTTCAGGTGGCGAACCGCCGCAGCTTGCGCCGGTCGCCACGGAAGAGGTCGAACCTGCGAAAATTTTTTGCAAAGCACAAAATAAACCAAAACCAAAAAGATATTTAAAAACTTAAACCAAAATTTTCAAAAATGGTTGGGTTGCCTCCCAACAAGCGCTTATTTTTCGTCTTTAGCTTGACGTTCTTTGAAGCTCATGAGTTATCCCCCATCGTGAGGATTCCTTTGGGATGCCTTTGTACCAACAATCTTAGTCTCTGCCACCGCGAATGGAACCAACTTGTTGAGAACTTTCTTCCACCATTTGAAGTTTCCATTCGAGGTTTTGATCACGTAGATTTCAGGGTCATTTTGAGGTGGAGTCTTCTTCCTCTTCTTTTTCTTGGGCTTTTCCTGCAATATAGGCTTAGTAGGATTAGACTCGCCCTTTTTAGGAGCTTGAGGTAAAGTGTTAACAATGAAAATAGTAGGGTTAGAATGATCTTCCCCTCCAAATGGATCATAAGGCTTTGACAAATCGGTCACCATGACCTCCCTGCAATCATGCTTCATCTTAGCTTGTTTCGCCTCTTCATACTTAAGCATCGCGCTTTCGATGTTGTAGGTCGACTTTCCTCCATGGTCACTTATTGTGATTTCTCCTCTACCTACATCAATAAGAGCTTTGCATGTGGCTAGAAAATCTCTGCCTAAGATTAGAGGTACATTCTTGTCTACTTTCATATCAAGAATAATGAAGTCGGCAGGAAAGATGAAATCGTCTACCTTCACCAAGACATCCTCAATCATACCCACCGTTTTGATGGCCGTGTTATCGGCCAACCTTATGGTCACATCCGAGGTCTTGAGCGGCCCGATGTTGAGCTTTTCATAGTACTTCAGCGGCATGATGTTGATGCTTGCTCCCAAATCACAGAGGGCCTTATCAACTTTTCCTTCTCCAATTCGGCACCTAATGATGAACTGGCCCGGATCTCTTTGCTTCACTGCCCTTTCCTTTTGGATGATCTCGCTTGCAATGATGCGGTAGCTTAAGGTCGGCTTTAGTCGGCTTTTTCTTCCTCATTACCGCCTCCCTTAGTAGCTTTGCATACTTTGGTATCTCCTGCAACGATTCAACAAGTGGAATGTTAGTATGGACCTTGCAAAACATGTTAAGGAATTGCTTGAACTGCTCTTCAAGCTTGAACTTCCTCTTTGGCTGAAAAGGGAGTACAATCCCGTTGTGCCGCACGAGCTCCTGCTTAGTGGACGATCCTGCTCGCTCGGTGGCGGCCCCGCCGCGGGGTGTGCGGCGGTCCGCTGGGTGTCGGGCAGTCCTCAAATTTCGTTCCGGAGGTGCTGCCTTCATCCTTTTTCTGCTTTGCGACCCACTTCTTGTTTATGTCCGCCACTCGTGCTGCTGCCTTTCCCTTGTCTTCTTCAAGTTTCTTGTGGACTTGGTCCATTAGAGTTTGAATGTTCATGACGGCAGTGGTAATTGTACTTATTCCTTGCTCGAGGTTGTTCACTCTCTCCTCTATAAATCCAATCCTGGCCTCATTGTTTCTTCTATCCTCAAGCATCACCTCCAAGATCTTTTGGATGCCCATCTCATATTTTTCTCCATTGGTAGGTGGCTCCACTCCTTTTTCTTTGCTCACATTGAACCCCCCATTTTGGACATATTTAACATCTTTGATGACATTCCCCTCTTTGCCTGTAGCTTCTAATTTTTCAAGTCTTGCTCTGATGGATGCCAATTCTTGAGATGTCTCATTCCCACATGGTCTCTTCACTGCATCTAGCCTTTCAGCTTTGTGCTTCTCTTTGGACCAACCCCGACTGTTGGTAGCTAATTCCTCTATCACCTCCATAGCAGCAACTCCTCCTTTCCTCAAGAATCCCCCATTCGCCCCTGAATCCAATAAACTAGAGATTTTTTCGTTAAACCCATTATAAAGGATTCCTACCTGATGGTCTATTCCAAAACCATGGTTCGGGCATTTGCTGAGGAGAGTTTTGAAACGTGCGAGAGCTTCATATAGAGGCTCATCGGATCCTTGCATGAATTGAAAAATCTCACACTTAAAGCTTAAGGATGGTGCCAGGCGGGTAGTACTTGTCGAGAAAGAGTACCACTAGATCCTTCCAATTGGTGGTTTTATCTGTAGACAGACAATCATACCATTCTTTAGCAGCATCAGTTAAGGAAAAGGGAAAAAGTCTTACCCTCACAATATCATCATCAACACCATTGATCTTGATTGTATTAGCTATTTCCACAAACTTGGTGAGATGTCGATTCGCGTCCTCATTATCTCTTCCTGCGAAGGCATTTTGTTCAACCCTATTGATTAAGGGTATCCCCAACTTGAAGTTATTGGCCTCTATCCGCGGACCTGCAGGAATGTCCACAATGTTACCATGACTAAACATATTCAAGACTGGAACTACCTCCCTTGCTCGTTTTTCTTTTTCAGCTTTTGCCCGAGCTCTCTCTGCTCGCATCTCTTCCACCTCCTTTCGGAGGGCGATGATAAGATCGTGGTTGGTAGGCTCCGCCATCTTATTTTCTCCACAAGATACGTAAATCTGCACAACCTGCAGAAACTAAAAAAAATAAAAATAAAAATAAAATAAAAATGAAAATAAAATAAAAATAAAAAAATAAAACAAAATAAAAATTGAAAGCAGTAATATCCAAAGTAGTAAAATTATCCGTTTGAAGATATCACTCCAAAGTGAATTGTCTTCCCCGGCAACGGCGCCAAAAACTTGATGCACTTTTTATTTGCACTATAAATACCTGCAAGTATACAGAGTAGGTATAGTATAGCAAAAGGTTAGTACCGGGTATCGAACACGGGGAAGAGGTACACAAAGTGTCTATCTTCTACTAGAACTCAATTACTATCTGGAGAAACAAGAATTTTTTATAACTTTTTGAAAACAGTAAATATTAAAAACAGTAAACAACTAAAAACAAGCAAATCACGGAGAGAAAAGTATAGAGATAAGGGAAATTCCAGGGATGTGCTTTCGCTTTATGGTTATACAAATTCCAAACTACAATACCCTAGCACAGTTAATACTTTGAAAGGACGAGTCACCTAGCTTATGCTCATGCGATACAAACGTTGATTACTAACATTAGGGTTGTCAATCCTAACACGTAACTCCAAAAAGCTCCTAAGACCCTTGAAAAGTCCTCACTCTCAATTAACAGTGCCGTTTTAAAGGAAGCTAACTGTAGTGTCTACTAAGTGGATCTAACTCGCTAGAACTCTCTGTCACAGTTATGAAGCAAGTTGTATTGAATCATACATAATTGTGTCACTCAATTATGAAGCATCATGATTAAATTAGGGAAGAAACAAAGTAAAAACAAAACGGATATTAAATAGAAAACGGAATTGTATAACCAAAGTTGCTACTAACACATCCCTAGAATCCTATGAGTTTAGTTACACATGACTGAATAAACTAAAAACATAGATTGAAGGGAAAGCAATTTGAACATAAAACTAAAGCAAATAAAACCCGTAGGTTGAATCCTTGTCGTTCTTGATGTTCTTGAAATCCTTCTTCAACTCCTTGCACAATTGAAGTACTCTAGCTTTTGATCTCTATGAATGTGTTCTCGTTGTGTGTCGGAAAAAAAATTCTCTTTTGATGAAGCTTGAGGTCCTATTTATAGGGGAAGATTATTCCTCATCATAGAAGGAAAAGATCTTCACAATTTGGTAAATCTTGGAGCAAATCTAGGGCTGGTCGGATTCGCCGCCTTTCTCCGGCGGGCCGCCGCACCTTGGCCGGCGGTCGCCGCGTTGGAGTCCAGAGACTCTGACCCTTCGGTGGCGGACCGCCACATGTCCTCCGGCGGTCGCCGGGCGAGACTCTTCTCCTAGCGTAAATTTCCGAGGCGGGCCGCCACATAACTCTGACCGCCGGGCGCCGGCGGTCGCCGTACAACTTCGCGGCGGTCGCCGGTCGCCGTCTGACTCCAGATTTCCGGACTATGCGTTTTTACTCCCCTTTTCGGCTCAAATATGCACATTTCTCACAAAACACGTCAAAATACCAAAATGTATAGAATATGCAAATAATGGACATGTAGAGTGATTTTGATAACAAAAACGGACCAAATAATGGCCTTAAAACAGTGCAAAATCCGGGCGTATCACCGGCCGAGAATATGAAAGCATCGGCGACGGCGCTGCAATTTGGAGAAGTTGGGCAGCGGTGCTGTTTTTTTTGGGGCTGCCCAACCGAGTAAAACGGGGAGCCGACGACCTTTGCGGCGTCGAGAAGTCCGAGAGAAAGATAGGCTGATGGTGGCTGACTGCAACTGCTGTGATTGAGCCCGACGGTGACGGAGAAACTGTGGCAGCAGCGGCGGCAATGGCAGATGGCGATGATGGAGCCCCACCAGGTCGCGCGATGGGAGGCTGTTGAAAGATCGGTATTGTATTCATTCAACTCAATTGTAATTATCGTATACATGCCTCTCTCTTAAGTAGGCAAATAATTACATAAAGATGGCAAGATTTGCCCTAATATTTATTCCCTAATTACCATGATTCTACAATCTTAAACCCATAATTAATCTTTTCCTTACTTACATATTTTTCCTTTCCAACACTCCCCCTCAAGTTAAGTAACGGGATTCCCCATTCTTAACTTGCCCAATACCTCACGGAAGCTTCTTGCATCGACAGCTTTCGTAAGAATATCTGCCAGCTGATCTTCAGATCTCACAAACGGGAGTTCTACTATCTTGGCTTCTATATTATCTTTGATGAAGTGTCGATCCACCTCGACATGCTTTGTCCGATCATGTTGGACTGGATTTTCAGATATACTTATTGCCGCCTTATTATCGCAGAACAATTTACATGATTTTCCCGAGTTAAAATCCAGCTCGGTCATCAACTTCTTCAACCATAGAATCTCTGTCAATCCACTCTTGATTCCTCGGAATTCTGCTTCAGCGCTTGATAGGGCCACTACCTTTTGCTTCTTGCTCCGCCATGTGACAAGATTTCCCCCTACAAAGGTGAAATAACCAGCGGTTGATTTTCTGTCATTTGGATTTCCCGCCCAGTCAGCATCGGTAAACCCATGAATCTCCAAGTGTCCATGATTCTCAAATAGAATTCCATGGCCCGCTGTCCCCTTTAGATATCGAACAATCCTCAGTGCTGCTTCCCAGTGAGCCACTTGAGGTGCATGCATGAACTGACTAACTACTCTAACTGCATAAGCTATGTCGGGTCTAGTGTGGGAGATGTATATCAATTTTCCAAATAGACGCTGATATCGAGTGCGGTGAGTAGCCTCAGCTCATTCTACAATTGTAGACCATGGTTCTGGACCATAGGTGTGTCGACTGGCTTGCATTCTAGTAGTCCCGTTTCAGTCAGTAAATCAAGAACATACTTTTTCTGACTAATAAAGATCCCCTTCTTCGATCTTAGCACTTCTATACCCAGAAAGTATTTTAGTAGCCCTAAGTCCTTCATCTCAAATTCTGCAAACAAACTCTTCTTTAGTCGGTCCATTTCCTCTTTGTCATCCCCAGTGAGGATCATATCATCTACATAGATGATCAGACATGTAATCTTCCCTTCTCTCCTTTTTAGAAACAATGTATGATCAGAGTTGCTTTGCTTTTACCCACACTTCTTCATTACCTCTGTAAACCTCCCAAACCAAGCTCTAGGCGACTGTTTCAGCCTATACAGTGTTCGTTTCAGTTTGCAAATCTTCCCTCCTTCGAATTCCCCAATAAATCCAGGAGGTGCTTCCATATAGATAGGCTTCTTTAGTTCCCCATGTAAGAACGCATTAGTTACGTCGAACTGATGGAGTGGCCATTCCCTGGCCGCTGCTATCGAGAACAGCACTCGAATAGTACTCATCTTGGCTACAGGTGAGAATGTCTCTGCGTAGTCAACTCCATAGGTTTGAGTATAGCCTTTGGCTACCAGTCTCGCCTTGTACCTTTCAATCGATCCATCCGGTCTCCGCTTGATGGTGAAGACCCATCTACACCCCACGGTTCGAACTCCATCAGGTTTCAGACAGACCTCCCATGTATTACTCTTTAGTAGGGCTCGCATCTTTACCAGCATTGCTTCCCTCCAATGAGGCGTTTTCATGGCCTCCTCGACCGTGTATGGAATTTCCTCCTCCTCATAAAGAGCTGCTTCAAATGCCCTAGCCATTTCAGTTAGATTGGCCTTGGCCAGGTTTGCCATAGAATATCTGCTTTTGCTAATCCTTTCAGGACTGTATCTCTTTGCCAGGATGCCACGAGTGATCCTCGAAGGAAGCATATAACGGCCAGTATCACCATCAATTGCTGCATTCTCACTCTCATCTACACTAGACTCGTCAGGGGTAAGAACTGTATTATCTGAGCTAGTTTCAGGAATTACCTCAGATATCACTGGAGGAGAAGATTCGGGCGTAGACGTTTGAGGAGGCTCTACAGCAGACATGACTGGCTCGGCGGGGGCACTAGCTTGCTCTGTTAGTTCCGCGGTCGAGATGTTTGGGTGTGGCACCGACAAATTGAGGGGTCGAATTATTTCACACTCCCCCTTACCAGGATTCTCCCCCTGACCCCGAGGTTTGGTATAAAAATATACACTCTCTAGAAAATTACAATTCATGGTTGTTATAATTTTTCTAGACCCCGGGTGATAGCATCGATAACCTTTCTGATTTATCCCATACCCCAAGAAAACACATTTTATTGCACATGCAGAAAATTTAGCTCTTTCACGTTTTGGCACATGCACATAAACAGAACAACCAAAGATTTTGAGCGGAAGAGTGAAAGGTGTAGGAATATCAGTTAAGGATGAAAGAACCTGTAGATGAGTTTTCATACCTAATATTTTAGTGGGCAGATGATTAATTAGATAGACAGCAGTAGAACCAGCTTTGGGCCACAGAAACTTAGGGACTCCTGAGTCGAAAAACAGGGCTCTTGTGATCTCTAGGATTACCCTATTCTTTCTCTCAGCTACCCCATTTTGTTCAGGTGTGTAAGGACAAGTAGTTTGATGAACTAATCCATTTTCCTTAAAAAAATCTGTCATTTCTTTACTAACAAATTCCCTACCATTGTCGGATCTAAGGATTTTGATACCGGTTTGGAATTGTGTCTAGATCAAAGTAAAAAAGTGAGTAAATTTTTCAAATACGTCAGATTTATGGTTTAAAAAATATACCCAAGTTAATCTAGTGCAATCGTCCACAAATAAAAGGAAATATTTAAATCCATGATCACCAATAATAGGAGCGGGACCCCAAACATCCGCATGTACTAAGGAAAAAATAGTCTTAACACGAGTATCGCGTGATCTCAAGGATTGTCTGTGGCTTTTTGCCAAAACGCAAGACTCACAAGTAATATCCTTAAAATGAGAAAACTTTGGAAAAAGCAATTTAAAATAACCCGAGGATGGATGCCCCAATCTGCGGTGCCACAACCAAGCTTCCCGGTTTGCAGATCCGTGAGCAAGCATTGCGGTGCCACCTTGTTGAGCAATCTCATCCACATAATAGAGACCTTGACGCTCAGTGCCACGCCCATTTATCCTCCTCGTCCTGATATCCTGTAATACGCAGAAATTTGGATGCATCAGTAATGTACAGTTTAATTCTTTCGTAATATGGCTGATAGACATGAGTTTATGGGATAATTTGGGCACATATAGGCAACTTTTAGTTTTAAGGTTGGAGAAATTTCGATGGTTCCACTCCCATTCACAACAGTTAATTCCCCATCAGCAGTTTGTATATGACTTTTTTTCGCTCCATCAAATTGAGAAAAATCATCTCTATCATAGGACATAGTATCAGTTGCCCCACAATAAAAAATCCATCCACTTTCCTTAGAATTGGTTCTACTTTAGGCAATACAAGCAATCGGGATATTCTCCAAAGGTGCAAAACGATTTGGGCTAAGGAAAGTATTTTCAGCTAATTTAGGGGTTTTATCTCGAAATTCATTATTTCTAGGGCTCAGATTGAATACTCTTAGAACTACAGGGGCTATAATAAAAATGACTCATGCAGTGGGGTGTTTTTTTAGCATCAATCGAACTTGGAGGACAAAATAGAAAATTAAATTGGGGATTAGGATTTGTCAACCCTAATCCCATATCTCCAATTGAGCCGCCTCCTTTTCTCTCGGCGAAAGCTGCCTCCCCAATTCCGGCTGCCCCGCCGGCTCTGCTGCCTCCGCCTTGCTGCTGGGCGATGTCCCCTGCTTTCCCACGGGCGACGGCGACCTCCCGGTTGCCCGCATCTTGCGGAAATAGTCCACCGCCTCCATCCTCCATCCCGATTGCCAACCGCGCCTTTGCCTTTTGATTCTCATCCCACCACTCCGGGAACCCGACGAGGAGAAAGCACGTTTCTCTGGTATGTTTGTTCTTTCCACAGTGTGAGCACCACATCTTTAATTTGTCGGGTTTGAATCCTCGGCGGTTGGGTGGTTGTGCGGTGGCTCGCGGTGGTGGCTGGTTCGGCCGTTGTTGAGGTTGGTTTCGGACGGCGAATCCGAGTCCAATTTGGCCCGATGATGAGTCGCCGTTGATTGCGCCGGTCTGGTGGTGGTCAGGGTCTGTTGCCGGCATCATCTTGCGTCGTGCGGCTTCTCTTTTCACCATCCCGTACGCGGTCTCGGCTGAGGGCAACGGGACCTCTTTGAGAATGTCCCTCCGGATTCCGTCGTATATCGGGTTGAGTCCTGTCAGAAATTTGAATAGGCGTCTGGTTCCTACATATGTTCGGAGTTGGCTGATTCCCTTGTCGCAGCAGTCGACCGGTTGATATTGGCTCCGGTCGATCTCGATCCAAACTCCGTGAAGTTGTCGCCAATACGTCTCGAGCCCCTGTTCTCCTTGGACGACCCTGCCTGCCTTCTCCTCCAAATCATACAACAAATATGGATCTGTCGTGCTTTCAAAAGTGGTTTGTAGGCTCTCCCGTAAAGCCTGTGCAGTCTGATGGTGTGCGAAATCGACAACGATTTCAGTCTCAATGTTGTCAATGATCCATGAGAATACGATCATATCGGCTTCCTCCCAACTTGAGTAGCCTCGCATTCCTGGTTCCGGTGGAGGCGGTGTACCGGTGATATATTGGTATGCCCGCCTCCCTACAATTGCTATTCTCATCAACCGTTTCCACATGGAGTAATTCGTCCCGTTAAGTTTAACGGCTAGAGTAACATTCTTGCTCATCTTTAATCGTCCATCCTCAATATTGTCTGGTTTCGGTTCCTCCTCGCTGTCTGACATTTTTGGTGTAGATTGCAGGTTCGCCTTCTTGGCCGAGAAAGGTTTCTAGGCTATGATGATATTTTTCTGAGCCTTTGCTCTGGTACCAAGTTGAAAGATCGGTATTGTATTCATTCAACTCAATTGTAATTATCGTATACATGCCTCTCTCTTAAGTATGCAAAGAATTACATAAAGATGGCAAGATTTGCCCTAATATTTATTCCCTAATTACCATGATTCTACAATCTTAAACCCATAATTAATCTTTTCCTTACTTACATATTTTTCCTTTCCAACAGAGGCGACTGAATTGAGGTGATGTACAGAGAGAGACGGCTAGAGCAGAGACGGGTGCAGCGAGGCATTGTCGCACGCAAGCGACGAATTTCTCTCCGATGGGAGGAAGAGAGAGGCGGCGCTGCCGCTGGGAAAGAGAAAAAAGAAAAGAAATTTTGGGAACTTCAATCCCACTTTGGGATTTCACGTAAGTCGCAAGGTAGAGAAAATATTGAAGAAGATTTGGGCTTGTTTTGTTTAATGTTTTGTGCAAATGAATTAATTTAAATATTTGGGCCTTTTGCTTTAATTAAGGAGATGGATTGGAGTAAATTTGGTTTGGGCCAAATTAATTGAATGGAAGATTGAGCCGGAGTACATTAAATCAGCGGGTGACTTCACGCACACTTTTTGAGAACGGAAGGGAACACAAGTTAAGGCTTTAAACGAACGAGGTGAGCTTTCAAACTAAATACTTTCAAGAGCTTTAGTTTTAATATATCGATTCGAGCATCATTTTATGTGACGAAATTCCTTTTAACTGAGACTGCAATTATTATTAGTTTTATTCCATGATGAGGTGATATATGATTAAAGTGAAAGTGATGTTATGTGATAGTATATGTGTTGATTTATTGAGTGATATTGTGAATTGCTTGACTTGTTGATGTGATGTGAGATGATGTTCGACCTTGACAGAAAAATGATTCAACTACGTTTTATGAGAAAAATGGACTTTGCAAAGGGTATATCATGCCATGTTTTTGTTTTGAGAAATGCATATCTGTTTGTTTAGCAAGGGAGTGGTCCCTACTAGACCTATTGAAATCGAATTCGGGTTTGACTAGGGAGTGAGTCCCTACTCAGGCTAGTGTACACCATTGGGGATTGTGAGCCGTCTTTTGTGTCGGCCGGTCCGGTGATCGAGTTGTGGCCATACTCTCGTTCACACGTTGTTGAGGTTGTTGATGTTGAGGTTGATGATATTGAGGTTGTTAAGATGATGATGTTGATGATTGCTTAGTGGGGAGTGAGTCCCTACTTTGAGTTAAATCGAATTTGGGTCCTAGAAAGGGTGCGTCCCTACTTGGACTAGTGTACATGATGAGGACTGTGAGTCATCGAATGGGTTGGCTGGTTTTCGTGCTCGTGGAAAGTGGCCTTACACGGCACCCTAAAGAACAAATATGGCAGTTTCTTAAATAATAAAAGAGAGATGGTTGTGTTTTTGAAATGGTGTGGAAAAACATTTGTGATGAGACGAAAGTTTGTGCTTGAAATGATTTTAGTGTTTCTCGACATTTTAAAGTAAAACCCGAGATTCACTCAATGGCGGCATGACATAACTGTTTTATAAAATTATTTTGGCATATGTTCACTGAATACATCAAGTACTCAGCCCTGCATTTGTTTTCCCTATGTGCAGGTTGAGCTGTGACGAGCGCAGTGGTTGTTGAGCATAAAAGTGACGAATGTTTATCAAATGTTCAGAATATGTTGTGTCTTCATACATAGCAGTATTCTACTCTCGAAATGCTTCCGCTGGGTTGTTGTCTTCTTTGAGTTCGGGTATTGTTGAGATAATATTCTTTTGAGTTGTTAATTGTTGAGATAATACTCTGATTTTATTTAAGCTATTCCCATTTATTTTGAGCTATGGTCGAGTTTTGTAGTTTCCCCCTTTCTTCCCCGCTTCTTTAACCCTCCTAGTCGCGATTCACCATGTTTTCTATCCTTAGAAAATGCGGGCGTGACAGTTCTACTTTCCACATGTCTCCAAAACACCTTGTCCCCCATTTTCACGTACACAGCCACATGTCGATCACTTTCACGTCCATCAGTCAGTAGAGTACCACATTTAATTCCTGTCTAAGTAGAACCTCAACCTAATCGTGGTAACTAACCAAAACCTTCCAGATTTTTACCACGATTGTCCTAACGTGTCCATCTCTGTGGGATTCGACCCTTACCTCCACTAAACTAGCCAGTAGAAGTGGGTTGAGGAATTTTATTGATACCAGGTTTAGGTTGTCGTGTCAACGACTCAACTAGGTAGGGATTTTCATCCTGATCAGTTGGATACACATCTGCATATAACACAACACCGAAAACCTGCTCTTTCACTTATCCATAGGCCATAGGGAATTTCATTTATCCATTCAAAATCCTTCTTTTACTAGAGAAAAATTTCCATTCCCTTGGGTCAAATATGATATTGCATTATGGAGTACATTTAATGAAGAACCCTATCCCATAATAAAATAAATGTTGAATGCATTTTCATTGCGAGAAGGGGCAATAGTTGAACCACGAATAAGCTTTTCCATTTGAAAAGGGAAAAAAAATAATACTAAAATCAGAACTTTGGCAACTTTAGAGCATCTCCAATCGCTTTAGGCCAGCCACAGGCTTGCCACTCTCTCTCCTGCCACGTCATCAGCACTAAAATTCCACCTGCCACATCATCATTTTAAGCAAATAGGCTAGCCGCAATAAAAAAAAATTCAAAAACAACTAAACTTACGGAATTAAATTTATGATAAATTACGGAATTAAATTTACGAGACATATTAATTTCATTTTTAAAAAAAGTACATTCATTAAAAAAAAATTACATAATAAAGAAAAAAACTATCGCCGTGCAGTCTTCCGTGCCCACAACTCTTCAATCATATCATTTTGGAGTTGAATATGAGCATTCACTTGGCGCATGTCGGCATGTGCCTGGAGGCGGCCGACTTCATCGTGAGGTACCCCCTTCTTACGTTGGGGGTGGCCACGCCATGGCTTGGACCGACTTCATCGTCATTGGCCCAATTAGTCAGTTGTACGCCTTGGTCTTCGACGATCATGTTGTGCAAGATAATGCAGGCGTACGTTATATCAGCAATGCAGCCGACATCCCATAAACGCGTTGGACCCTTAATTGCCGCCCAACGAGACTAGAGCACACCAAATGCGCGCTCCACGTCCTTGCGCGCCGACTCCTGCCGTTCCGCAAAGTAGGCCTTCATGTCATCATTTCCGTGCCTGATCGTCTTCACAAAGACGGGCCACCTAAGGTATATCCTATTCGCCAAGTAGTAGCCCATATCATGCCAGTTGCCGTTGGCCACAAATGAGATGGCCGGACCGATGCCCTGACACTGCTCGTTGAAGAGGGGCGACGAGTTGAGGACGTTGAGGTCGTTGTTCGACCTAGCTACCCCAAAATCCACAGTCGGACGTTGAGGTCGTTGTTCGAACCCTAATACGCATGCCAGATCCACAACCGGTAATTATCTACGGCCTCGAGGATCATCGTGAGATTCTTTCCCTTGTAGCCGGTCGTGTAGGTCCCCTTCTAGACAGTCGGACAGTTCTTTCACTCCCAATGCATACAATGTATGCTGCCTAACATCCCGAGGAACCCATGCTGCTCCCCGTGCATCTGCATCAGATCCTGACAATCTTGGGAGGTAAGGCTTCGAAGGTACTGATCACGGAAAATTGCAATCATGCCCTGACAGAAAAACATATGACATTCCAGGACTGCCGACTCACCGATGTGGAGGTACTCATCCCACATGTTTGCTGCGCCTCCGTAGGCCAACTGCCTGATTGCCGCCGTGCACTTTTGAATAGGGATGTGGCCAGGTCTGCCAGCCGCATCGTGCCTGAAGCGGAAACACAGATATCGCTGCTCCAAAGCGTCAACGATACGCATAAACAACTACTCTGCGCATTCTAAAACGCCGCCTGAACAGGTTGACCCCAAACCGCGGATTCTCTCGAGAAGTAGTCGTCATATAGCCGCTGATGTGCAGCTACGTGATCCCGATCAATCAGCTGTTCGGCGGTGGACAACTGGTCGAGGGCGAGGTACCACCGGCTGCAATGCCCTTTGCATGTACCGCTTCATCTCGCGGTTCATGTAGGCCTCCAATGCCTCGTTCATTCGCCGTTCGTACTCCTCAGCATCCCCACCACTACCACCACCACTACCACCCGCGTTACTCATTTCGCGTTGTTGCTCTTGTACAGAAATTTAAATAGAGAGAAAACTCGTTAAAACAAGTGGGGCAAATGAAAATGACGTGAAAATCGCGAATATATAGTGTTTCAAAAATAAAAAAATAATAAAAAATTGCGCTGGCCGATCGCTCGCCGATCGCCAGCCTGCAATGGCGGCCAGCGCCTTCAAATCGGCGTGCGCTTGCCTAATGGCTAGCCGATTTGCCACTCACCGATCGCAGTAGTTCGGCTAGCCGCTATTGAAGATGCTCTTATGAGAGTGTGAGGATGGTGATTTGAGAGTGTTCTTGTTGGGACCCTGAAATTTGGGATATACTAATATTCATTGATTTTCTTCATTATTTGAGACTTTTACACATAGACAGATTGACATGGATCCAATTGACACTAAAAAATGTTGTTTGGCTGAATGATTCGGTGTGGAAAAATTACATAACTCTCGTAAGTTTGTGATATAATTTGTTTTAAAATTTCATGTAAAATAGTCAAAATTTATGATTTTAGCTATTATTAGTCATAAAAATATTTCATTACATCTATAATAAATTCATAAGTACAACTCATCATACTTACCAATTACTATCATAAATTCATACAACTCATCATACTTACCCATTACCATGTGACAAACTCATGTTTTCATCGGTTTAATTGGTCTGTTGAGTTGCTTAATGTCGAGTTTATTGCTTGAATTGTTTATTTCTAGCCAATTATTCTATTATTTGGAGTTTTATTGTTTGTTGAGTGTTTTAGGCAAAAACAGACGAAAAGAATGTGAAAATTCGGGTGTGGAAGCTTTTGAAGGCAGCGAGGCCTCAAAACACTACACCCGGCCGAGTGGATTTTCAGCTAAGAAATCCTACCCGGTCGGGTACTGTTCCGCAGCTTCAAATGGTCAGAGAGGGTCCAAAAGGTGACACCCGGCTGGGTGGATTTTCATTGCATTAATTTCACCCGGCCGGGTCCGTGAAGTCAGCGAGTGTTTTAGCTGTTACGATTTTCGAAAGAAGAAAAGAAAAAAGGGGATCTAGGTTGGGAGAATTCTATTCTACCGCCTACCACACACTCTACACTTCCCCAAGAATACCTTGAAGATAGATTTGAAGATTGGAGACTACAAATCAAGAGATTGGAGTCTCTAATCCATAGAATCATTCCACATGAGTATTTATTTGCTTTCTTTGATGTATTTGATTGAATCCATTGTTTTGGTTTTCATGAAGAACATGAGTAGCTAAATTTATTGTGGAGTTTTGGTGAAGACTACAATGAGTGTTTGTGATTAATTCAAGGACTTCTTTTGATTACTTAGCTCTTGTGATTTCTTTGTTCATTCTTTTGCCTTTTCAATTCAATTGCTTAGCTACCAATTGGGTTTGTTTACCTTTATAGTTGTAATCGAGAGATACCTATCTAGGTTTGATAAAAGAGTGATCACTTTGATAATCTACACTCGAGAGAGGGGAACCTTAGTGAGGGCTTTGGTCTTTTGTTCTATGGAGTTAATCTAAACATATTAGAATGAGACTTCAATATTAAGGGTTAATCAACGAGGTGAGTACACTCGCGAGGGAGCTCAACCTAGACTAGCGACTTTCCTAGTAATCCTAGAGACATAAAATGAGCAATCGAAGTTGTTGAATCAATCGCATGACAATTCCATTGTAGTTGGATCCAAAACTCTACTCTCCTCTCCTCTTTGTGGTACCTTTTCACTCGTGTTTATTTCCTCTTGTTACTTTTAATTTCTTTTCATTGTTATATGCTTATAGTAGTGTTAGAACAAAACCATTTCTCTTTGGATTGTCTAGATAGTAGTCGAAATTTGTTCGTGGTACTTGAGTTGATACAATCTTGTCTCTATAGAATACGATGCTCTTGCTTGCTAATTGCTATACTAGCCCCGTACACTTACGGATATTATTTGTGTTAAAATAAGTCGAGTCACCGTGTATGTAAAATGAGATATACTATTACAAGCCTCCACTAACCTTTTTATTAAAATCGTGTCATTCGAAATATATTACTACTCCTAGTAGCATTTTTTAGCAAAGGGAATAAAATTTTTTAAGTCTAAGAAATAATGAGGAATGAGTTCCTTAATTCAAATCTCATGTGATGTATGAGTCCCCGCAGCTGCACATATTTTTTTATTCATATCTCATGTGCGTGTGTATGTGAATTGTATAATGTCATACACCAAAAAGTCAATCATTTCATAATCATGCATATCAGCAATACAACTGAAAAAAAATAACAAAGATCCAACAATTCAAATGCAGCTAAAAAAATAAAGCAAATAAAGAAATCCACTTTACGTTACTACATACATCAAACTCCATCAAAAGGCAAATCCATAGCAAAATAAGCAAATAATTAGAGAAAATGTGATTGGGAACTAAAGCTTACTGATGTTGGCCGAACCCATCGCCTTTGCGGCCTCTCTGAGCACAAACTTCTTTATTTTTCCGGTGGAAGTTTTAGGCAGCTCAGCCATTATCACCACCGTCTTTGGCGCCATATACCGCGGCATCCTCTCCCTGCAATACTCAATCACATCCTTCTCCGTCGGCTTCTCCTTCACCCCTTCCTTCAAGCTCACAAACGCACACGGCGTCTCTCCCCAGAATTCATCCGGCCTCGCCACCACCGCTGCCTCATTCACCGCCGGATGCGAATACAAAACCGATTCCACCTCCACGCTGCTCAGATTCTCTCCGCCGCTGATGATCACATCCTTTGACCGGTCCTTTATCTCTACATAGCCGTCGGGATGCATCACCGCGACGTCGCCAGTGAAGAACCACCCGTCTTTCATCACCTTGGCGGTCCCCTCCGCGTCTTTTAAATAGCCCAGCATCACGCAGCCGCCGCATAGCACTATTTCTCCTAAAGACTTGCCGTCACGCTCCACGCTCTTCCCCGTTTCAGCGTCGATCACATCGATCTCCGCCATCGCGGGAGTTCTCACGCCTTGTCTTGCTTTCAATCTCGCCCTCTCCGCTGATGAGAACTTGTTCCATTTCTTCTTCCACGTGCACCAAATCACCACCCCTCCTGTCTCCGTCAGACCATATCCATGGCTGACGGAGAACCCCAGCGATTCCGTCCGGTGAAGCACCGCCGCCGGAGGCGGCGATCCGGCGGTTAGGATTTCAACCGGCTTTTCCAGCGGCTTCGGATTGCCATTTGTGAGCATGTTGAGCACCACCGGCGCGCCACACATGTGCGTCACGTGGTACTTACGAATGGCGGCGTGGATTGCGGCGGCGTCGAATCTGCGGAGGCAGACATTGGTTCCACCCGCGGCGGCCATGCCCCAAGTGTAGCTCCACCCGTTGGCGTGGAACATCGGCAGCGTCCATAAATAAACCGGCTCCTTCGGCACCGACCATGAAATCAACGAATCAATCGTCGCGAGGAAGGTGCCACGGTGGCAGTGCACGACGCCTTTAGGCGCCGATGTAGTGCCGGAGGTGTAATTCAGAGTCAGCGGATCGAATTCGGTCTCAGGCTTAACCCAATCGAAATTAGGATCGCCTTTCTCCAAAACGGTGTCGTAATCCGCCACGAATCCAGGCTTGGAAGCACCTCTAGGCTGGGCTTCCTCAGCAATCAGGACGAGCCTCGGAAGCGGGCAAGTAGGCGGGAACAGAGAGATGGCTTCGAGCACGATTGATTGGGATTGGTAATCGACGAAGACAAGCTTGGACTCGGCGTGGCGGAGGATGACGGACATAGTGTGGGCGTTGGTGCGAATGTTGACGGTGTTGAGGACGGCTCCGGCCATGGGGATGGCGAAGTGGAGCTCGTACATGGCGGGGATGTTTGGGGCGACGACGCTCACGACGTCGCCGCGGGTGATGCCTAATGAAGAGAGAGTGGAGGCGACCCTGAGGCAGCGGAGATAGGTCTCCGACCATGTGTAGGTGGAGGAGCCGTAGACGATGGAGGGGCAGTCGCCGTAGACGGTGGCAGCTCGCTCGATGAAGCTGATCGGCGTCAACGGCCTCGAGTTAGCCGGGCTTGGTTTCAGGTGATCCATCTTTCACAGAACGTGTTTGTTAGTAGTTTGGAATTCAACTTGATGGGATGATGATTTTATAATTTACAAAAGCTGTGTGTACTATCTTATGCGCGCATCACTCCATATGACCTCTATTTTTTACACATATTTGTCGTTGACCTTAATAACTTGCATTTCATATGTAGAGTATTATATTGCCACATTGTACATCCATTTTCTATGGCTTGTCATTTTGCATAGTTTAGAATCTTATTCATTCTCGATTGGTTGCCTAATACTCCCTCCACACCCAAATTAAGAATAATGTATTAAGTAGATAGTGAATAAAGTAATTGAGAATAAAATAAAATAAATGAACAGAGAATAAAATAAGAGAGAGGGTTACTTTTTGAAAAAAAAATCAAAATGACTCAAATATCTTGTAATTTCGCAAAATAGAAAAAATATATGATTCAATTAATATGGAACGAATGAAGTAAAAAATACTGCTTGTGTCGAAAGAGTAGACATGATTAATTGCTAATTCTCTCTAAAATACTGATCACTACAAAAAATTATGGATCATAGAATGTTGATCTAATACGGTACTAGTATTTAAATTGCCATATATATATATAATTTTATTTTTTATTACTTAAGATTTTCTAGATAATGCAGTAACTACCAAAATTTGGATGTATGATCGTTGTTCATGTACTGTATTAATTATATTAACACAATGGCTTGGGTATATTAACACAATTTAATATTGACACAATAAATGTATTTGATTGGCATTTTAGGATAGTTATATAATGTTGCTATTAAATTGCTTGTCGGAATATTTAAAAATTCACGAAAATATAATCAAAATTTGTCATCGAAACACATGCAATTAGGATGTCATTAAAGTCATTATAATTATTATTTTGATATATGTTGTGTGAAAAAATAATTTAAACCACTGTAGTTATATGAATTTAAAATTTTGAGATATTTTTTCAAGTTGTAATTATTTTTCTTTTTTCTTCGTTAGTTAGTTTTGATGATTTTGCAAAAATATTCTTGAGAGGGAAAGAATTTGCATAGGGAGAGAGAGAGAGTTTTGGAAAGTCAAAGTTCAGTTTCGAGCTTCAAACTTAATAATGGAGTACTAAAATTCTAATTTCTTCCTTCTGCAATTCTTGATCCTTTTGCACTCACTTTAGGAATTAGTTTGGCTTGCACTAACTAATAATCCCTTCGTCCTACAAAGATTGTCTCATTTTGATTGGGCACGGATTTTAAGAAATGTAATAAAAAGTGAGTTGAAAAAATTAGTAGAATGTGGGTCCTACTTTTATATATTAGTTTTATAATAAAATGTGAATATGAATGAGTTAGTGGACCATAGGTCCACTGCAAAAAATGATAAAAAGTGAAATGAGACAAATTTTGTAGGACGAACAAAAATGGAAAAATGAGATAATCTTTGTGAGACGGAGGGAGTATTCATTGCTGTCTTCTCTAGGAAGTTGTGGAAGAAATGCCAGGAGATTAAAAGAAGGAAGGGAAATGAAGGGGTTGGCTTTTATGAGAAATGACATGCAGGGAAGAAGAAGATAAGAGTTGTTGGAGTGCATGGAATAAGCCATACCTGAAGTCAATATATGGGGTAGAAGAAAATGCTTCCGTACATGATGAAGATGGAGTGATGAAAATGACTGAGAGATGGAACTACACAGCAGGCTGCTCACCCAAAGAAAAAGAGGTTGAACTGTCCAAATCCATTACATGTCCGAGAGCCCATAACATGCACAAGCTGCCCAGCCTTTCCACGAGCAAGTAAGGCCTTAGTGTGAGGAGGTGCTTCACATTTATGTCTTGCTTTTGTTTGTGTTTTATTTTTATTTTTTTAGTGTTTGTTTAAGTACCAAGATGAGCATTGCCAAGTGTGCATATTCATGTTTTAGTTAGTTGTGTTCAGTTTTTGACTTCGTGATTGTGTTAGAGTTGGATGATTCTAGTTAAGTAATTTAAGAATGATGAAATATTGAGTTTGACTTGAATAGATGCCACATCATGTGAGATTTGAGCCTTAGATGTTAAATACTCTCTAGTTTGTTTTTTTCTTATTCATTAGTGAGGGGAGGTTATGTACCACAAATACTCTGCTCCTGGTTTTCTGTTGGAGGACTAGAGAAACAGACCAAAAGGGAGAAGTGCATCTATAATGTGAAAGGAAAGAGGGGCAAAACAATCATTAAACAAAGAAAATGAAAACCTAGCCATTAGGGAGCTGTAATCAGTCACCAATTGAAGAAAATGGGGATCGGCCATTTCTGCACATAATGGAAATAATATTTGGATAATGGTTAAACAACCACCTGCCATTTTCACCTGCTTCACCAGGTCTTAAATAGAGAAGAGATATATTAATTCCTACACAATGTAGATGAGGAACTTTTGCCCATCTCCGAGGGGAGGGGACGAAATTATGAGAGTCATAATTTATATCTCTCGTCTATTCACCAATTGATAAAGTTATATTGGGCTAGATTAAGAATCTATAGAGGTTTGTTCGCCGCCCATCCATTCGCTCTGCCTTGGTACTGATATTCCTCATTCTTGTAGATGCCGCAAAAAGTTACATGTGTTGACATGTAGGGCCCGTGCTGGAAGTGTGACATGGAGGGTCAGTAGATGCTCTCAGTTGGAGGACACAGCCTCTAGGTAGAAAGGGCGACGCAGCCAACTTCCTCTCTCCTCCAAGAACCTCTGAGTGACGAGCCAATTGCAACGGGACCCGAGACGCGCTGCGGATGCCTTAAATAAAAGAACCACCTCCACTTTTAGAAAGTAATTAATAAATAAGAAAAGAAACTCATCTGGTCAAAATACCACCAGATTTTGGTGGCACGGCCCCCAGACATAAATGCCTTCTCCGAATGTAAGTGAAATATAAGCATCATATCATGTGTATAATTCTGAATTATGGATCTCAATTAATGCCGCTCTTCGAACATGTACATATACATATGTAGACCATATGCCTAGGAAGCAAACATTAACATCAGTATAGAAAAGAAGAGAGAGAGAGAGAGATATTCATATCACCTTACTAACTGATGGATCAATTGAAACCCAGCTCCGCCAACTCATGCCCCCTTACCCCACTCACATTTCTCCAACGCGCCGCCGTAGTCTACGGCGACTGCCCTTCCCTCATCTACAACTCCACCACCTACACCTGGTCCCAAACCCACTCCCGATGCCTCCGCGCCGCCTCCGCCATCGCCTCCCTGGGGTTTTCCTCCGGCGCCGTGGTGTCCGTGGTGGCGCCCAACATCCCCGCCATGTACGAGCTCCAATTCGCCGTCCCCATGGCCGGCTGCGTCCTCAACAACATCAACATCCGCCTCGACGCCCGAACCATCTCCCTCATCCTCCGCCACTCCGAATCCAAAGCCGTCTTCGTCGATTCCCACCTCCGCCCCATCGTGCTCGAGTCCATATCCCTCCTCCCGCCCGATGCTCCCCGCCCCGAGCTCATCCCCATCACCGACGAAGGCTACTACATCGACGACGATCGTCGCGATTTCGGTACTACATATGAGGAGATGCTACAGAATGGAAGTGAAAATTTTGAATGGGTGATTCCGGCTAGCGAGTGGGCCCCAATGACTTTGAATTACACCTCCGGCACTACTTCTTCACCGAAAGGAGTAATTCACAGCCATAGATCGCTTTTCATCATCACATTAGATTCATTGATCAATTGGTCCGTCCCCAAACAGCCAGTCTACCTCTGGACGCTGCCGATGTTCCACTCCAACGGCTGGAGCTACACCTGGGGCATGGCGGCGCTCGGCGGAGTCAACATCTGCCTCCGCCGCTTCGACGCTGGATCAGTTTACGACGCCATTAGCAACCATAAAGTCACTCACATGTGCGGCGCTCCGGTGATACTGACAATGCTCGCAAACTACCCTTCCGCGGCGCCGCTGAGATCCGCCGTCGAATTCATGACCGGCGGCGCGCCGCCGCCGCCGCAGGTGGTGCTGCGCACGGAGGCGCTGGGTTTTTCAATCAGCCACGGGTACGGGATGACGGAGGTGGCCGGGGTGATCGTGTCGTGCGCGTGGAAGCCGAATTGGAGCAAGCTTGCGGCTGCGGAGAGGGCGAGGTTGAAGGCGCGGCAAGGGGTTCGGACACTGGGGCTGACGGCGGTGGATGTGGTGGATCCTGACAACGGAAGGAGCGTTAAAAGAGATGGAGTGACGATGGGAGAGATTGTGGTGAGAGGAGGGACTTTAATGCTGGGGTATTTAAAAAATCCAGCGGCGACGGCGAAGTGCATGAGGGAGGACGGGTGGCTGTACACCGGCGACGTGGGCGTGATGCACCCGGACGGGTACCTGGAGATAAAGGACAGGTCGAAGGACATAATCATCAGCGGGGGGGAGAATGTGAGCAGCGTGGAGGTGGAGACGGTGCTGTATTCGAACCCGGTGGTGAATGAGGCGGCGGTGGTGGCGCGGCCGGATGAGTATTGGGGGGAGACGCCGTGCGCCTTCTTGAGCTTGAAGGAAGGGGTGAGTCCGAAGCCGCCTGAGGGGGAGATGATAGAGTTTTGTCGGGAGAGGCTGCCGCATTACATGGTGCCTAAGACGGTGGTGTTCATGGCGGAGTTGCCGAAAACGGCCACCGGGAAAGTGCAGAAGTATGCGCTGAGGGATATTGCTAACAAGATGGGGACGCTGTCGGCGGCCAGCCGGATGTAGGATGCTACTCAAACACCTATTTCTTTAATTGTTTGTTTAATTACTTGGAATTTAATGATTACCTATTTATGGAATTGGTTACTTAGTTAATCCTGAATATAACATGTTTTTTTTTTACCATTTATAAATAGAAAACAATAAAGAATTGTACGTTTTCTCTCCACTCTTATTCGTTCTTTCGTTCTTTCGGTATTTGTTAAATAACGCTTTTCTTTATGTTGTTTTTTGATAATTGGTACTCCCAGTCATTCCTTGTTAATAGAGACACTTCTTTTCGGCACGGAGATTAAGAATAGTGTGTTAAGTGGAGAATGAATAAAGTAAGAGAGATGGTTGCTTTTAGTCAAAAATAGAAATGACTCAATTATTTTAGAATTTTCTAAAATAGACTAATGACTCAATTAACACGGAATAGAGTAGTATCTTAATAACATGCTTAAAAAATTTATTACATAGAATCGTTTAATTTCTAGAGATTCCATTTCCATTAGTTGTGCAACTTAATTATGTTTTAGTTTGAATATGTTCTTTTTATAGTAATTACTAGTACAATTAGACATCAACAATATTGAATATTATTTGCATGTCTCTGAACATTATGACGCTATGACTATAGTCTATGGGCATCAACAAATATTGAATACTACGAATCACTTTATTTACATTTATTGCATAGTCGATTAGTATAAGAAGTATTTTACTCACGTTATTCATGGATCTCACCTACTTTTCTTATTCTTTTCATCATTCTTTCTTAACTACTTCTTCCGTTTCATAGTAATTGAGGCGTTTCTTTTCAACACGGAGATTAAGAAAAATTGTGTTAGGTGAGTTAAGTAGAGGGAGAATAAAGTGGAAAATGAAAAAGATAGAGAGATGAAGAAAGAAAAAAGTAAGAGAGAGTAAAGTAGGTGTGGAAAAATGTGTTGACTTTTACTGAAAAGGAAAATGACTCTGTTACTATGGAACGTACCAAAATAGTAAAATAACTCTATTACTATGGAACGGAGGGAGTACTTTACTATGAACAAAAAATACTGAAATGTTAACATCAAGATTTATATAAATGAAATAAATGAGAAATTATATAACTAAAATAAAAAAAATTATATATCACAACTAAAAATATATATAGTTGAAATATAAAAAAAAGAAATCATAACTTCAAAAATAAAACTAGAACCAAGATAGATTTAGCATAGCCTCGAGTGAAACCAAAAACTAGTTGTATTTCACATTTCTTTCCCTATTCTCGACAAACAAGTCCATGCACAAGGCGGTGTAGTGTATTGACATTAAATAATTTCATTCGATCTCAAGTGCTATGTCATTTCCTTCATCTCTATCGGTGCATTCCTCACGACTTCTATTCAACACCATGCTAGCACTCCTGTCTTTGCTCGGATCGCTCGATACTCCGCTTCTTGTGCATTGTTATTGCTATTATTTATATTGTTATTGTTTTCAATGTACTCTGTGTTCGCAGCTCTTAGCTTTAAATATTTGTTTTCATTTTAGAAAGAATCGTGTATTTGTTTTCATTTTAGAAAGAATAGTGTAATTTGATGGAAGATGATGATACATTGATAATTGTTTAGGAAAGGAATAAGTTTTAGGTGTCCAAATAAGTACTGTAAAGTATTAAGTTTGAATTTATTAATTCGGAGTAATTTAATTTTGAAGTATTCATTGTCGTCATGAAGGCGAGTTTGGTAAGAATGGAATGCACCAACTATCTATAGCTGTTGTTCATAATTATATATATAATTTATGAGTGTATTTTAGATATTTTCAAACTAAAAATTTATTGGTAAATTCATGACCCATGAATCATATGATCCACCCCCGGTCAATTAAGTGACCACCCAAAATCAGCAAAACTAGTTCGATGTATATATATAAATTAATTATTAAAAGGTCTTGCATTTAAGACTAATAGATTAGAAGACGCGTTTCTTTATTATGATGGCAATAAATTCACCGTTATTGATCTACAAATTATATATTGATATGTAGGTGTAAGTTGACATTAATTTCATTTTCTACTTTCTCGAATAATCGGTTTTATTTTTATGTTATTATCAATTTAGTACGAGTACATAAATTTGGGTCGACTACTTCCGAGCAAACGATGCCAACGCCTTTTCTCTTCTATAATGTTATTGGCTACGGTAAGCTAAAAATATTTCAATTGATGCAGTGACCACATTATGTTCAAATTAATAGTACCATATTTAATTGATGTCAGATATTCTTTATTTTGAAGTAGCAATCATCCACATTATGTTCGGACAGTTGTATGGTTCGGCCATCCTAATAAAAGTTTAACCATAGATTAATAAATATTAATTATCTGAAATTAATACTAACTAGTACTTCTCTGTTCACAAAATAATGTTCTATATATTGATAATTCCACTATCTCTTTTCACCATTTTTATTCACATTTTAAAAAATTCGCACTAAGTTGAAGTCGGACTTTAAATCCTGCTTGGAGGGAGTAATAAATAAATTCACAACTTATATTACAATTAGATGATTAAGTGAATTAAAACCTAATATAACATAAATTACTACGGATACAATGTTAACTATGGTTGGCTAAATATTTAGTGTAAAATTTTTATTGTGAAGATATTTGATTGTGTTGTGGTGTCTAATCATATTATTTTTTTTAAAATCTTTTATGTGGCTTTGATTCATATCTTGAAATTTGAATGCTTGCTTGATTAGCTATTTTGTAAGCTCACTTAGATTAATTATGGTATTTGGAAGATGAAGTAATTAAGGAAGAATCAACATCACAAGTTCACAACAATTGTAATTCGGGAAAATTGAGGTAATGCGTGAGAGCTTTGAGACACCAGACATTTATGAGACACTTGCAGATTAAGTACTTAAACATAAAGCTTAATCTAATTAAGTGAACATACCCGGTGTAAGATATCACACTGTTCGAGAAACCATAGATGTTGTCGGAGTAAAGGATCATCAACAAGAGAGTTCTAGAGCATTGTAGATTCTTATTCAAGACTTGTATCATTTGAGAATGAATAAATGCACATCGATCACATAACTAAATTCATGCTTAGTGTTAAAACTAAATTCAGTTAACGAGCATCATCAAAAGAAATTGAATATCCATTATTGACTAGTTTATAAATAGAAATTGAATTTCTTCTAAACAAAGATATCAACAGAATATCTTTTTATACCAAAATTGGTACTACTAAAGCGTAAATAAACAGCTCCCCGTGCAATCACAGCTAATCTCATGGCATCTCCAAGTTGGACATTGATCTGACCCTCATGTTTTTATAATTTGTATTAAACTATGGTGAAAATAAATATGGTCAGTAGCTCCCGTATCCACTATTCATATATGAGTGAAAACGACAACTACTTATAATTCTACCATATGAACTTGATGCATTTACCTATTTAAATAATTTCTTTTACTCCCTTTGTTCCTTCATAGTTGAGACAACTTTTTTTAGGATGAAGTTTATTAAATGAATGTTTAGTGTGTTAAGTGAGAAGTTAATAACATAGATCAAGTAAGAGAGAGTGGGAGGAAAGTACAAATAATAAAGTAAGAGGGGAGAATGAAATAGAAAAGAAAAATGTGAGTTAATTATTACTCTCTTTGTTTGACATAGATTTTAAAAAATACCCTCTCCGTCCGCGAATAGGAGGCTCATTTTCCCATTTTAGTCTGTTCGCGAATAAGAGTCCCGGTTCACTTTTTCCATAAATGGTAATAGGGTCCCACCTTCCACTAACTCACATTTCATTTAAAACTAATATATACAAGTGGACCTCTATCCAACTAACTTTTTTCCACTCACTTTTCAACATTTCTTAAAACCCGGCCGCCAAGAAATGGGACTCCGAATGGTGGACGAAGTGAGTATAAAGAAAAATGAGTGAAAATAATAGTGGACTGTAAGATCCATTTTATATAATACTCCCTCAGTCTCATTAAATATGCAACATTTGGAAATCGGCACGGGTTTTATGTAGTGTTGTTTTGTGAGTTAATGAAGAGAAATGAAAAACTAGAGATAGAGATGTTTCTATTTCATGAAACGTTTCATTTTTAATGAGACAAACTAAAAAAGAAAATGTTTCATTTCAAATGTGACAGAGTGAGTACTAATTTTATAATAAAATGTGGGTGGAATAAGTTAGTGGAATGTGGAACCTATCTTCCATTTATAGTAAGGGTGAATTGAGAATTTTAGTTGTGGATGGACTAAAATAGTAAATCAAGACTCTTAGTTGCAAATGTAGAAATACTATATGAAAATGACTCTATAAAGGAAAATTTTCAAACATAAAAATGATTCTAACCACTCTCCCCGTCTACGATTAATTGATACCAATTTTCTCTTTCGTCCGCTCACAATTAATTCCACTAGCTTATCATACTCACATTTATTATAAAACTAATATATAAAAGTTGGATTCATATTCACTAACTTTTTCCATCCACTGTACATTATACTCCCCCCGTCCACGAAAAATAGACAAGTTTTGCTATTTTGGTCCGTCCACAAAAAATAGACTAAGTTCAAAAAGAAAAATTTTCAACCAATATTAACCACACACATCATTCTAAATATGGACCCCACAATCCACTAACACTCATTTTACTACATTTTCCCTCCCTCTCTCTTACTTTTCCTATCTCTCTCTTACTTTACCAATTATACATTAAAACACGTGTCATTCACAATCTTGTCTATTTTTCGTGGACGTGTCAAGTCAAAAAGGTTAAATTAATCATGGACGAAAGGAGTATGAAGTAACTATGAAGGAAGGAGTACCTTTTTCGTTATTGCCCTTTTTCCTTATTGGGTACCAAAGCAAAGTAATGCGTCTAGACCTGCTCACGGTTCAGAAACCGTCGGTTCCGGTTTGGAGCTGGCAGTTCACAGTTTAGAAAAACATTGAACCTGAACTGGCCCGGCAAGGTGTTCGGCGGTTTCGGTTCGCGGCCCGTAACCACCGGTTCAGGCGGCGATTGCAATATACTTCCTCCGTCCATGATTAAGAGTCTCATTTCTAAATGGCGCGGGTTTTAAGAAAGAACCGACGCACCAGTCCCGATAACGGAACGACGGTTAACTACCGGTTTGATCCGGTTTGAGCAGGTGTAAATGCGCCGTCTTCTTCTTTCAGCAGCAATAACTACTACTTCATCAATTAAAGTCCAAGACTAGTGGTCCAATACAAAATTGACAGTTCAGCAGCAAGTACCAATAGATTTCGATGCCAGACCTGGTGGCCCATATATTACAACCCTAAAGGCCCACACCAAAACAGAGCCGGTTAGATCCCAATACCCGGTCAATTAGTGAAATCCACAAACCATAGTTAATTTTCGAAGATTTGATGACATCAAATATTACCTTGGAGTTCCAATTACCAAATCCAGTTTTAATTTCTTAAATTATCCAAAAATAATAAGATCAAAAAATTAATTATTAATTGAATACGTAAGGAATTCTTGTCATTGTATACTGTTACGCAGCAGAAAATTACGGACAGGAAACATATCTAGATTCATATTTAATATTACACGTTAAGCATTTAATTACATCAATCCAACTTACTTGTTGTGCTATTTGTTTTCAACGATTTGTCTAATGCTAACACAGTTCAATCAGAGAAAGCTAAAAATATTTGTTAAACATACACACTACTATTATTTTATCTGATGAAAAAATAGTTCTACGTTTTAAACGTTCTTATAATCATCTCTTTCTCTATAAATGAGATATAGAAAAACGATCAATACAAAAATTGATCTAATACAAAATCTAGCTCAAATTCTGGCCATCAGATTTGGCAATTCAATGGTCAATAATTAAATAAAAATACGGAGGTTCATTACACAACAGTTTTAGGTCATGCATATTATAAAATTCAGGTTTGAGGTTATGTTAAGATCATATTATAAAATTCGGATTTTATGTCATCCTTACTATAGTGACCTAAAAATAAACTAACAACAACCTACAAATGCCCTCCGTTATGCTTGGTTTTGTATTTTGTATTAAGAATGAGTTTGCATATCAAAACCCGATATATACTATACACTAATAGCACCACAAGCGCATATAAATGGTACCTAATCTTTATTTTATATCGTTTTTTACCTATTAATCACGTTTTTAGTACCTGATAAGATTTCCACCCCAAAATACCCTCTAAACAAATGTATTTTTCCATTTGTGTCATGAAGAATATTTTGGGCATAAACAAAACTAGTTACCAAAAGTGATATTATAATATCTTATTTCATTCTCCTCACTCTTTATACTATGATTATTAATCAATATTAATATTATTATTTTAATATTATAAATTAATAATAATTAATTTATTTTTTAATATCATTCAAATATACTTAACTATAACTATAGTTATAATTATTTAAATTATGAATGATATAATATTATATAATAATAAAAATTATTATTATTATTTATATTAAATTAATAACTAATCAATATAGTCTTAATAAATATTTAAAATTGCGAATTGTATTCATAATGATATAAAGACTTGAATATTTTTAGAGGTGTTTCAACCCTAAAATGAGTATAAAATAATTTAATAAAAAAATATTCAATTGATTTAATTACTTTAAATAATTAATGTAATTAGCAGTTTTGTTCTTGATTTATATTATGAATACAATTAGATGTGTGTATGATACACTAAAAAGAAAGAAGAGAAAAGAAAAAAGAGGAAACATAAACTAAGGAAAAAAAAGAAAGAAGAAGATGTTGGGGTTTGGTTCCCCTTGCACAGCGGAAGTCATGCATAAACAATTTTAAATTATGAATGATATAATATTATATAATAATAAAAATTATTATTATTATTTATATTAAATTAATAACTAATCAATATAGTCTTAATAAATATTTAAAATTGCGAATTGTAATCATAAACAGCGGAAGTCATGCATAAACAAATCAATTGCATGCTAGAACACATATAATTCACAAACAGGAATAAGAACCCTAATTCATGAATTCCATTACCGATCTGATTCTCCAAAGAATAGACGATTGCTTGCACCTCCTCCACAAGATGTTCTTATTAATACGATATCAGATCGTAAGTTTTCGATAATGTATAACGATATGAATTTCCCTTATATCGCTGATATATCATTTTATATCTAAATAATGTACGATATATATCGGTAATTTTCGATATATCGATATTTTCGATATATATCGATATATATTCGAAATTTTCGATATATATCGATATTTAACGATATATCGGATTTCGGTACGATATATCGAAATATCGATATGATGACGATATGAAATTTTTTTATATCGAAAGTTCGAGACGAAACTTTCGACACGATAACGATATGAAATTCCTTTTCATAATGTGATATTTTCGATAATGATACACCCATACAACGTTTTCGATACGATATATCGTATCGACCCACCCCTAGCCACGATATCAGGATTCTTGGATTACGAAAAATCCACACCATTTGATAAATCAACGTAAGTAGTGCAATCAATATCGTATGCTCAATGTTATATCAACAATGATTAAGAAAGAACAATCACTGAGACCTCGTCTTTCGGTAAATAACAAGAAAGACTTATCTCAATCTGTTAGATCCGTTCTGTTGATATACCACACCAGCCGGGCTGCTTTATTTCCTAAGGTAAGGAAACATGCGGACTGACACTGCAACCTTTCACGATAGGTAGCCAATGCCTATCTAGGTTGTGAAATTCTCATTTTTCTCTTCTACAAAGGACCGATCAAGCGTCACCTTCTCGTGAACATCGCCTTCACGACCAAGATGGTACTATGCAGAAGAATCTGACTTATTTGCTTCTTATACGCTTAAATGTTTGAGAAAACATCTTATAAATGTACAAGCAAACATCAATGCGATAAAAGTGGATTGTAGAATATATTGAATAAAAGCAATTCTATCCGTGCAATATGCTCGAAATATGCTTTTCAGCATACCAATCCTAACACATCTCAAACATTCATAATCAAAATCATGCTTTCGAGTATACCCACTGCCAAAAATTCTCCCACTTCTATACTCTAAGCAGGTCTCGGACCATGATACATCGAACTTACCATACTTTTCACCTCATGTGTAAATATAGGCATTTTGTGAAAAATTCTACCAGGTTGTTCTCTGATGATATCTTGGTAACCATAATGTCTCGCTGCGCACTTAAATCCTTAATTAATTTCATACTTCCTCTCTATGTGATTGCTTAGCCTTATCAGATCGTGTTTCCCTTGAGTTAGACACATGACTAGAGTAACCATAATAAAATATAATACTCATAGGCATACTCGGAATCACGGTCAAAGCTATTAGGAAGGTACTGAGATGAACAACTACCTTAGTTGTTTCCAATGAAACCACACTTGTAATTTTCATGATAGAATCTATGATTTGATCACACTCTTTCATATCTCAGTTCAACTCCTAAAGTGAACACATAGTCAGAGGATGACTCGATTACCGATCAATAATAAAATCAAGTCGATGTAACCTAAAGGATATATCATGGATGTCTGGTAAACTAGAGCACACTGTTTAGTCTTCTTCAAGTACTATAGTATATTCTTTACCAATCCAATGTCCTTGGCCATGGTTAATATGATATAAGCTTATATGCCAACGGCAAAGCTAATATCTAACTTAATACACATCATAGCATACATGAGACTTCCAAATACGGAACTTGTCTCATTCTTCTTGTTCCCATTCAGTGTCGAAAAACACTTGACTAGAGACAAGATAATTCCATCTAGAGAAGTAAAAACTTTTCTTGGAATTTTTAATGCTCGAGTGTCTAAGTATGATGTAGATGTAGAATTCTTTAAGAAAACTTAACATTCTTTTTCTAGCAATCTAATAACTTAGATGTTAAGAATGTAACTAGTTTATCTTAAATCCATCATCCTTAAACTGGGTAGACGACCAGTTTGCTACGCTAGATAACCCTCTGAGTTGCTTATCAACTTTTATAGATGTCATCATCGTAGAGTACCAGGAATACCAAATATAGTGAACTTTCAACTTTCTTGTACTTGTAGCACGTAACCATTTAGATGTTCCATGCAGATGATCTCCTCAAGACTTCTACTAAAGAAAGCTGTCTTGACAATCATAATGCATACATCCTAATTTATGTAGGCTACAATAGACAATATACAGATCGACTTAGGCAAAATGGCAGCCGAGAATATGATTCTCTCTGGCTATAACCCTTTGCCATTATTCTTGCCTTTTGGGATCCATGTTTACACTTGCAGATCCACTAGCTCCCACTGGCTGAAAAAGTCTATGGGTAGTATCGCAAGTCTTGCAAACATTCTTGTCTATCTTAGATTATTATTCAAAATCTATCATCTTATCAAGAATGATTATCTGAATGAGTCAATGCGTCCTTGTAGTTACAGGGATTAGATTCAAGTCGATCTAAAACTGAGTCTAAAGACTCTCTTAGACCCATGAACTTATTATATTCGCAAGGAGCGTTCCCACTACGACATGATTCTTATAATCCTAAGTACAAATGTTGATTTTCTAAGTGCATAAGTATCTAATGGTATGACTTCTTGGTTAAGATGGAAAATAGATATTCTCATTATCTTGAGAATTATCATGCTTGTTAGGCTTGTAGTTCTTCTCATAATCTTCACCAAAGAATTTAGTATTCGTGTAAACAAACACCTATCTTGCCGTGAAGATTGTAGAACATGTACCTTTTCTATCATTTGGGACAATCTTAAAACATACCTCAGTACACAACTCTAATTACTTGGATACATTTTCCAAAACATGTGTTGGAATAACTCTACACCTTGAGATGTGCTGGACTAGACTTGCCTCTAGTCCAAAACTCGTGTGTTGTAGAAGGTACTAATGTTATGGTAGTTTCTTTAAGATATACTCCCTCCGTCCACGATTAAGAGTCTCATTTCTAAATGGCGCGTGTTTTTAAGAAATGTTAAGAAAGGTGGGTGGAAGAAAGTTAGTGGAACAGGGGTCCCACTTGTATATATTAGTTTTAAATGATATGTGAGTGAAATGAGTTAATGGAATGTGGGGTCTCTTTACTATTTATGGTAATTATGAACCGGGACTCTTATTCGTGGACAGACCAAAATGGAAAAACGGAACTCTTATTCGTGGACGGGGGGAGTAACTCGTTGTTTCCAATGTATATCCCAACAATGATAAGGTATCATTGAGTACAACTGTTCACTTATCGAACTCGTCTTAGAGGGACTTCGATATCCTCTTATATGATTATCTCATTCTTTAGAAGAATGCTTGGAGTAGTCAACTAGGATTTAACTCCCACTACTGATCTTAACTCATTGCTCATCTCCCATGGTGTAGACCATTGAGACTTGCTAATCTTTTTATGTTGCATCTCTATAAGTATTCTGAATCCCTTGAACCACCAAAGGATCCTTACTTATAGTGCATCAACCAGACTTACTTGACTTTCGAACTATTTTACAAGCAAGTTGTTAAAATCTCGATAGTCACTTGAGTTAGACAAAATCAGTTTGAACAATTACTAAGTACTTTCTTGGCCTTATGTCTAAGTGCCATAAATACTTTATCATTCATTGTATAAGAAGTTGAATTGTTGTTCGAAACTCAATTTTGTTGCATTTATATAGTTTAGATACTATGATGTATAATTTGTTTTTCTATGGTACTATGATAGATATTTGAATCACATTTCTTAATAATGCACGCATTTTAAAATGACATCGAACATCGCTTAATCATAAACATGTTTAGAAACTGAATCTGAATTCTTTCTAAACTAAACTGTGCCAATATAACAAAACTCTAACATCAAAACAAAACAATTAAGTGAGCATAAATAAATAGCTCCCACTGCAACAACTGCGCAACTGGATTAAGATCCCTCCTTTAGAAGTTGCATTGTTATCTAAGTCATTATCTTCTTTAGAAGAGGTCAATCCAACTTACAATGTATCTTCTCTTTGCATTTTCACCAAAATATTTCTTGTCTTTCTTGCTTTCAGCATACATTGATGACAATTCAGCTCTTCCCTCTTTCCATTACTAGTCTTCTGTTTGATTGAACTAAGACATAGGAAAGATGCAGCTTTAACGAATTTTCCATCTATCATGTTATCTTCCTCTATTATTAGTAATAAAGTGAATATCATGTAGAAGGTTTCCAACTTTTAAGTAACAACCTTCATATAATCACTTCCTATTACATTTGGCGATGAACTGAGCGTAGAAACTATTTGAGTAACTGAATCAGAAGATTCTTCAAAACATTCTATCTCTCGTGGATATTCCAATAGAATCTTGACATCTTCCTTGTTGGATATTCCGCTTTCATCAATATAAACCAAGACGTGTCTTACTACTTAAAAGAAAGTAGTTTGACCTTCTATCTCAAAGAACTTGTCAAGTATATGCATGAAATGCATTCTTAAACTTTCTTTATAGAATTTTGTCAAGGAAATTGAGGACATGAATTGGTGAATACAAACTTTAAGTTTTCAGCAATGAGAATCTTATCCATTATATTTCCAGTCTACATAATTTTGTCCTTCGAGTTTGATTTCTTTAAGGTTCGCAGACATTATTAAGAATTTGGCTGAGAAGAAATAAAATTATTTATCACATACTATGCTTGATACATAATTGCAAACAACCACAAAACAATTTATGTATCTCGCAACTGCTAAAACCAAAATAAGTACGCCTCTAGGGAGGTCATACAAATTTGGATTCCAACAATTTCCTGGTCACAATACCGATGAATAGTCCAGAGACCACTAAGGTGGTATGGCCGCCAAATATTGCCTAAGTTTTTACCATAAATATTTGCATCTAGGAATTTCATTTTTGTTTTGATACTCCTTCTAGGGAAGGTCGTACGCCACTAACAAAATTCCATATCTATCTCATAAATATGTTTAAACATACGAACTTGCAATTTCACAGGGAAGGTCGTAGACCAATTTATGGAGACCATATACAACGCACTGTTGTAATTATCGCTTAGTTATTTTGAATATGGTTTTGCATAATTCTCACATAAGCAGATAAGGCAGATAATCCACTTATAATAGATAATCACCAAATAAATAGATAAATCCATTTACTTCATGGTAATTAATCAGACTGGATAATTATTGAAATTATTTAATAAATCTAGGGAGATTTAATTAAATAATTAATTCCTTATCTTATTCCAAAATAGAAATTTCGGATTAGATAAATTTATCTTGGATAATGGTTATCCAAATTAATTTAGATTTATCTAAATAGAATTGAATCTATCTAAATCCTCTTAGGATTATTCTAGATTTTACATGAATAAAATCAAATCCTAAAATTCAAGATAAAACTGAACTTGGATTATCATTATCAAAATCATACTAGGATATTTCAGGATAGAAACAAGTTTATTCAAATCCATAATATAAAAAGATAAAATCCTATCATTACAAGATTTAAAAAAATCTTAGATTATTTAGAATAAGAAACTAGAATATATCATATCTATTAGGATTTATTCTAGATAAAATTAATTTTATCAAAATCCAATTAGGTAAGGATTATCTTGTATTATCTTTATCCAAATTTATCTAGGATATTTTCTAAATAGAAATAAACCTATTTACATCCATAAAATTAGGATACACTAGAATTAATATTAATTAATTCAACTAGGATTTAACTAGATAGAACTAAATCTATCTCAAATCCAAAAGATAATAACAATACTGAACTAATAATAATCTAAATCTATTAAGATATATTCTAGATAGACATAAATCTATCAATATCGATGTAATAGAGATAAATTATCTAAATCTACCAGGATATTTTCTAAATAGAATTAATTCTATAAATATCCACAAAATAAAGATAAACGGATTTTAATTATCCAAATTTACTAAGATATATTTTATGGATAAATATCTCATTAATCCATAATTTAATTAAAAAATTAAATTTTAGATAATTCAATTAAATTGATATAATCAAAACTTATTCCAAATCATATCTTGAAATATATCTAAAATTAATTCCTAGGGTTTAGCAAAACCCTAACTAATTTTAGATTATCTCCCTAAACCCTAACTAATTCCTAGGGTTTAGGAAACCCTAATTAATATTGAAAATATCTTCGAAATTAGTTCATAGGATTTAGGAAACCTTAACCAATTTTGAAATTTTCAACGCAGCTACACGAGCCCGGAAACACCCACCGGACTTCCACTCGAACCGCAGCCATTGCGCTGCTGATCTGACCGCCTGGGCAGTCTCTTGGAATGCTCTCAGCTTAAACCAAACTGTCTAGCTTGCATTCAAACTGCCCTAGTCCGGAACTTGCCCAATTCGCGGTTTGATCATTAGTTGATTCTCTGTAAAGGTTATTAAGAACCAACAAACGAATCAGTTAATTCAATTATAAGCTTCAAAGATCCCATTACTTTCACAAATTACCGTTTCCAAGTAATGATCCAATTACTATAATGAATTAATCTTTACAATTCATGACATCGCAATTTACCCAATTATACGTTGACCTCATGATTACATATTTTGAGAATGGATTCTTCAAATTAACACAACTTGCTCAATTCTCCTTTGCTGCGAGAAAAACGATTCTGCCACAAAAACTGTGCACAATCCTCATTCTTTGTTATTGTATTTCTCATTCATTCGTTCATTTAAATCAAACGACAAACACAGACCAAACAAAGAAAAACAAGCATTCAAGCAATTAATATAACATGAAATTAATCCATATAATCAGAGTAAAAAATTGGCTCTGATACCAATTGTTGGAGTTTGGTTCCCCTTGCACAGCGGAAGTCATGCATAAACAAATAAATTATATCTACATATCTATTTGACCGATTATGGGATTAATTAACTACATGTTAAACAATCAATTGCATGCTAGAACACATATAATTCACAAACAAGGAATAAGAACCATAATTCATGAATTCCATTACCGATCTGATTCTCCAAAGAATAGACGATTGCTTGCACCTTCTCCACAAGATGTTCTTCGTACTCAATTTCGAATCTTCTAATCTGTATCCCGAACTCAAAAACTGATTTTTCCGTCCACTCCTAGAGGGGAGCACGAAAATTATGAGTTAATTCACTCTAAATCTCCTTTCTAATCTCCTTTTTATATAGAGTTATGATGAGCCAGATTAGGGATCCATGGAGGTTGGACTTGGGCCAAACCTGTTGGACTTTTACTAATTAAATTGAGCCCCAATTTAATAAAAGTCCGACAGAATATTATTTATCAGCCACTACAGTAAAATAATATTGACTGCCCGTCCAATCCAAAATTACGAGTAATCCGGGCTTTACCTCTTTAATTTATTATTTCCCGTGTTAAAGATATAAATATCCATTAATCAATTTAAGTCTGCTATTTGACTTTAATTAATTAATATATTTTTCCAAGAGTTGTCTAGCTCAAAATCTTTATTTATTAACCGGCCGGGTTTCTGAATAATAAAACATTTTTCGAACACCTCTTGGGGATATTATCAAACTGGACTCACCCAGTGTTAGAGTTTGTATACTAGAAATCACCTTTCGAGTGATTGAATACTGTTAAAACTCTTATTTTATTTTTTCAAAGGAATAAACAGATTATTTTTGTCATAATGTTGTTATGTTTTACATTTAATGGATGTTTATTACATGTTTAAATGTATAAGTAACTTAACAAAGTCTAAGTCTTTGTTTTAGTAGACCGGTTGTGGGCGTCGTTCACTTTAAGGTAACACGGTCAGTTCTAAACAAAGAAAAAGAAGAATTTCACAACCCGGATAGGCTTAGACTACCTATCGTGAAAGGTTGCAATGTCGATCCGATTATTTCTAAGTCTTACTGAAATAAGATGACGTTGGTGTGGTATAGCACTGAATGGATCTAACAGCGAGACAGTCTTTATGCTATCTACTGAAAGACGAGGTCTCGTAAATTATTATTTCTTAATCAATATACGTTAGCATTGAGCATACGGTATTGATTATGCACTACTTTGACTTACCAAATGGTGCGGGTTTTTCACAACCCAATAAGCCTGGTATATTGGGCAGTGGTAGTTAATATCTAGCGGTGCTAGGATTGCTATTATGTTGAATCGTGCGCGAGGTGAGTCTCGTTTGATAATATCCTCAAGAGAAGCTTGAAATAAGGTTTTATTATTCGGAACCTAGCTAGTTAAAGTTTAATTACTCTATGAATAATAAATAAGATTTTCTTGCTGAGTCCTCTCTTGGAATAAATAAGATATTAATTAATTAAGTCCATAGCAGACAATAATTAATTAATGGATGTTTCTATCTTAAGCGCGGGAAATAAATATCAAGCAATGGAAACCCGGAGTACTTATAATTTCGGGTTTGGATGGGGAGTGCAATATTGCTTCAAGTGGTTGTTTAGTAATATTCCAATTATAAGCTTACTCCCTCCGTCCCGGAGTATTAGACTCACTTCTTTTGGGCACATGATTTAAGGAATTGATATTTAAATAGTTAAAGTGGAGAGAGTAAAGTATGAGAGAGGGAAAAAGTAGGGAAGAGAAGAGAGAAAAAAGTAGGTGGAGAATAAAATAAGATAGATGTTTTTTGCTAAAAAAGGAAATGAGTCTAATATGTTGGGACATCCCAAAAAGGAAAGTTGGTCTAATACCTTGGCACAGAGGGAGTATTAAATTGGATTTAATTTAATTAGTATAAAGCTAATTGGGAGCCCATATCCAAAGCCTTACATAGATCCATGTCTGGGCCCAATATGTGACTTAATATAAATAGAAGAATAAAGGAGACAGAAAATACACTTAATTTTCTTCCAAAATTTCGACCCCATCTCTACTTAGACAAGGGGCGATTTTTCTCCTTCGTGGAAAAGGATTTCCGTCTTTTTTATTTAAGTCCTAGTATACTGGTGAGATCAGCCCACCCTGATAAATAGGTCCGGGAACCAGACATAAGATCCGTGGTTTTGTACTAAAAATCTTCACGTGGAGAAGGAAGTGTCGTTTATTTCCTAAGGTAAGGAAACATGCGGACTGACACTGCAACGTTCCAATAGGCAGCCAAAGCCTATCTAGGTTGTGAAATTCTATTTCTCTTCTCAAAGACCGACTGCCACCCTTCAGAACATCATTCCACGTACTCGCCTACTATGTAAGAATCGATTTATTTGCTTCTTAAGTACGTTTAAATATTTGAGAAACATCTTTATAAATGTAAACAAAAAATCAATCGATAAAATTCTTCCCGTTTGGGTTAAAAGTGGATTGTAGAATATATTGAAAACAACAATTTTCGTGCAAAGCCAAATATGCATAAACCCAAACAAAAAAACTAAAGAAAAAAAAAAAGACATAAAAAGGAAAAAAAAAATCACATTTTTGGTACTATTTACTTGAAATTTCCAAATATACCCTCCTAAAAAAAAAATCACATATTTGGTACCCATGGTTATTTTTGCAGGGATCCAAAAAACGATTAAAATAAAGATGGGTCCCATTTAGGGCGAAAGAAAAGATCGGTCCTTTATGTAGTTTACTCTACTTATAAAACTAATATATAAAAGTAGGCCCCACATTCCACTAACTTTTCTACCCACATGTGCCGGTCATATATGTGACATTTAATGGCGGACAGGGGGAGTAAATTAAAGTTTAACTCTAATCAATTATAATTCAATATTCTAATATAATCTAAGTATATGCATGTTTCATACTCTTTTTTTGTATTTAGTGTTTTTTTTAATTTCTTATTTTGTAACTTTTTTTTTAATTAAGTAAATTTAGAATTTTCCTTTAATTGTGTTGTTTTTATTTGTTTATTTTTATGTACATTTGCAAACATAAAAATATAAATACAAAATAGAAGTAAAATGCTTAGGGCGTCGCTTAGGGCGGGCTATAGTCCGCCCCACTGCAGGTGGAAGGGGCGGAGGATAAAATGCTGATGTGGCGGGGCTTAGGGCGTCGCATAGGGTGCCCCATTGTGCATACCCTAATTGGAGACGACACATGTTTTAACGTATAATTGGTAAAGTAAGAGGGAAGAAGCAAAAGTACTTGTTGAAATAGTGTGATAGATGGTAGGATCCATAAACAATAAAGTAAAAAGAGAAGGAGAAAAAGTTTCCATAAATGTATATGAACTATTTCTATAGAATGGACGAAAAGGAAAATTCAGCATATTTTTATGGGACGAAGTGAGTACTAGTATATAAGATGCACGATTATGATATTTGAACAAGTGTAATATGTATCACGTGTATCAATTCAGCATATTTTTATGGGACGAAGTGAGTACTTAGTATATAAGATTCACGATTATAATATTTGAACAAGTGTAATATGTATCACGTGTATCTTTGAAAAATTATACTCCTATAATACTACCATATTCTTACGCATTTAAACTTTAATCAATAATGTACGCATTTGGAATATCCAAATCCAATACACTTTCACTTTTGACATTTAGACTTTAATCAATAATGTACGCATTTGGAATATCCAAATCCAAATCCAATAACACTTTCACTTTTGACTACATTGTTGTTATTTCACATGTAGCCACCCACTACACATAGAAATGAGGAACTTAAGAGATTGAAATACAGGACCACAGAAACCACCAAATGAAGATTGTGTAGCATTTCAATTGTAAAATAAAATTATAGCATAAAACTTGTATGAAGCTGAAATGATACTTACCAAATACTTGGAACATTTAGTAAATTAAATTTTAGTAATCAATTTCTTGTTGAATACATACTCGTACTATAAATTTGTACTTCATCCGTCTAGGAAAAATAATCACCATTGGATATGATACATTTTAAATAAATAAGGTTGGTTTTTTCAGTAGAGAACGTGTCACTCTTTAAATGTAGATAATGTCTTCATTTCTTGTTAATTGAGTCAGTTTCTTTTTATACATTAATTAAGAAGTAGTACTACATATTTAGTGGATGGAGAATAAAACACGAATATGAAAAAAATACTTTCAAAAAAATATAATTAACTTACTTATATCAGAACATCCCGAAATGAAATAACGACTCAATTAACAAAAAACGAAGAGTAAGTAGAACTGAGCCCCAATTAAAGGTAATCAATTACTATAAATGCAAAATGTTTATTTTTTTGGTGACTAACTAAAATTACATAAAAATAGATGTAATGAAATCTTATAGATACAATATAATTTAATTACGCGCATAAAAAACTCTGATATATCAAGAGATCTAGGTGACGTGATTGCAAGTAGCGGCAGAGATGCCATTTGAGTAATTTATTAAGAAATCGTGAAGGTTAATATGGACAAATTCGGCCGTATCTGTTGTGGCACTAACAATCTCGGTCTGGCAATCCGAAATCCGCAATATCTATCCAACTCCGCAAAATGAAATAAAGACAGCATACATTCACACATACTCACGATTTATATTTAGACCATGCGTTCACATTCTCTATATATCTCTCTCTTTTAAATTTAAACCCAAACTCAAAATTCGAAAAGTATCAAAAAATCCTTATGGATCGGTCGTCGAGCGTGAAGAAGAAGACGGACGGAGACGAGGCGGAGAGGAGCATCGCGGCGCCACAGCAGCAAGAGCGGGGCGAGGATGAGTCGGTGGAGAGGATTTTCGAGAGCAAGGAGGTGCCGTCGTGGCAGAGGCAGCTGACGCTGCGGGCGTTCGTGGTCAGCTTCATTCTCGCCATTCTCTTCACCTTCATCGTGATGAAGCTGAATCTGACGACCGGGATCGTCCCTTCGCTCAACGTCTCGGCCGGCCTCCTCGGATTCTTCTTCGTCAAGACGTGGACCAAATTCCTCGAGAAATCCGGCTTTCTCAAGCAGCCCTTTACCAGGCAGGAGAACACCGTCATTCAGACCTGCGTCGTCGCCTCCTCCGGCATCGCCTTCAGCGGTCCGTATATCTCTCTCACACACTCACACGCACTAATATACTACTCCCTCAGTCCACTGCCAAAAATGGTAAAAAATGAAATAGAACAAACTATGGGACGGACATAAATCAAAAAATGGGACAAACGATCTGGGACGAAGGGCGTAATTGTGTGTTGTTGACAGTCTGGAATTGTTAAGTAGTTTACATTATTTAGCATGTTTGAAGATCCAATTTAGAATACAAAGTCATGCAAGCATGTTGGGTGTGAAGTGCAGCACTTTTTTTTTTTATGTTGTGAATTAATCCGGATTTAATATTGCACTAATGTTGGTATGATTTTGGTAGGTAGTTGGATTTTCTTTATTGAATTTTGGACGCAAAAATATCTCATCTTTGAAGTATATATTTTAGTACTATCATCTTTCAAGAAGTAGGCGTGCGGTGGGATGGACCAAACCCATAATAATGGGAGTCTAAATTTGGGACCACTAATTTTATTTTATCAATAAATCATATTTTCCCATGGATAATAGCTTTTGGGGAAAGGGAGATATTTTTTTTTCTAGAATGTGGAAAAACTGGGAGTGTGTCCCTTTATTGCTGTCGTGTCTTCGAATTAGTCCAGTGGTGCACACATCACATGTCTTTGGGTTTATAGATTTCTACAATTAAAATGACCTTTTATTGAATCAATTAATTAATGTCTGACTTATGACTTTTATAACATTGTATTCCCTTTCATAAGTTTACTGTGATTTTTGGGTTTAAGTGAATTTATTTGACTTGTATAGTTGGCTGGCATGTGAGATTCTGAATTATTAAATGTTGGTGCAAGTTGGCTAATTCAAGTGGGATTAGTGACTTGTCACGAGATTCTACCATTACTTGTTGCGTGACTTGTGTTATACAGCTTGATCCTAATTTAAGTCTTTGCGCTGTCTTATTTGATTAGACCAAATCAAACTGTCACTAAGATACAAGGGCTTTGATGCTGCCCTTTCGTCTTAATAGGAATAATTTATTACAAAGAATGCCGGACTAAGATTCGATGGATCACTAATCCTACTATTAAATTATGTGATTTTTTTGTAGTGAATATTTACCTTCAAAGTTCAAGATTGCTATTTGAGTTTATTTATTCATCATATATAATTGTTTCTCACCTTGAAGAATTTGGACTGAAGCAACTGGACTCTGTTCACAACATGTTACATGATCACTTGCAAGAAAACTAGGAAACTCTTACTACAATTATAGTAGTAGAATTTTTGGCTTAGCACAAACTTATTAAAATCTCAGGAGGCTTTGGAAGCTACCTTTTTGGTATGAGTGAAGTTATCGCCAAACAAACAACCGAAGATAATAACCCTCAGAATATTAAGAATCCTCAACTTTCATGGATGATTGGGTTCCTATTCGTCGTTAGCTTTTTGGGACTCTTCGCTGTTGTACCTCTTCGGAAGGTATGCATTTGTGGAGTTCGAATTCTCATCCGCCTCTACCAACTTAAATGAAATGTAAAATTGTGTTGTTTTGTGTAACCTTGTTTCCTTGTATTGGTTCAGATAATGATCATTGATTTCAAACTCACTTATCCAAGTGGTACTGCAACTGCTCATCTCATCAACAGCTTTCACACTCCTCAGGGAGCCAAGCTAGCTAAGTTAGTTGATTTTTCATATTCTTCCTCATATATATTTATCACCCTCGAACGGTTACCTAATATGTTTAGCGTGGTTCAGGAAACAAGTAAGAACTTTGGGGAAGTTCTTCTCCTTCAGCTTCCTCTGGGGTTTCTTCCAGTGGTTTTTCACTGCAGCAGATGATTGCGGATTCGTGAATTTCCCTACATTTGGCCTTAAAGCTTATGATAACAAGTGAGTTTACTTCTTTGTTTGGCATTTACTCAAAAGGCTATGTAGTGTAACATGATTGTGTTGCATACTGTCAGGTTCTACTTTGATTTCTCTGCAACATATGTTGGTGTCGGTATGATATGTCCGTATCTCATCAACGTATCGCTGCTGGTTGGCGCTATCCTGTCGTGGGGCATTATGTGGCCGCTCATTAACAACCGGAAGGGCGACTGGTACTCTGCAGACTATCCAACCAGCAGCCTTCATGGCTTGCAAGGTTACAAGGTAATTCATATATCCTAGTATTTTGTTTGATGTCTAACTATATTTGATCAATTGAGTGCTCATTTTATGAAGTTTGGTTCCGTTGTTTAGGTCTTCATTGCCATCGCCATGATTCTTGGCGACGGCCTCTACAACTTCGTTAAGGTTCTAGGTCGGACCTTATTCGGGTTGTACCACCAACTACGCAGCAAAAGTGCAGCTCAAGACCTCCCGGTAGGTGGCAACACCCACACACCTCCTACTCTATCGTACGATGATCAGCGTAGAATCCAACTTTTTCACAAGGACCAAATCCCTACTTGGGTTGCCATTGCTAGCTACATCACAATTGCCGTAATATCTACTATTATTATTCCTCACATCTTCACCCCTCTAAAATGGCACTACATTGTGGTGATATACATATTCGCACCCGCACTAGGCTTCTGCAATGCCTACGGAATGGGCCTTACTGATTGGTCGTTGGCTTCGACTTATGGGAAGTTGGCGATATTTGTGATCGGGGCGTGGGTTGGAGCTTCTCGCGGGGGTGTTCTGGCTGGTCTGGCTGCGTGTGGTGTGATGATGAACATCGTGTCAACTGCCTCAGACCTGACGCAGGACTTCAAGACCGGGTACATGACCCTGGCGTCTCCACGGTCTATGTTCGTGAGCCAGATAATTGGTACTGCTATGGGCTGCGTGATCTCACCGTGTGTGTTCTGGCTCTTCTACAAGGCCTTTGATGATCTCGGGGTGAGTGGATCGCAGTATCCTGCTCCTTATGCAGCCATCTACCGCAACATAGCGATCTTGGGAGTGGACGGAACTTCATCCCTGCCCAAGAACTGCCTCACGTTGTGCTACGTGTTCTTCGCTGGGGCGGTTGTGATCAATGCTATCCGGGACGCGTTGGGGCCGAGATGGGCGAGGTTCATTCCCATACCTATGGCTATGGCGATCCCGTTCTATCTCGGGGGATATTTCACCATCGATATGTGTGTTGGGAGCTTGATTCTTTTTGTCTGGGAGAGGATCGACAAGGTGAAGGCGGATGCATTTGGGCCCGCGGTGGCTTCTGGACTGATATGCGGAGACGGGATATGGACGCTGCCGAGCTCGCTGCTGGCTTTGGGGGGCGTGAAGCCGCCTATTTGCATGAAGTTTCTGTCGAGAACAGCAAACGCAAGGGTTGACACGTTCTTGTATGCTAGCTAAGCATGTGTTTGTTTTGAGGCTTCATCTATTTGTTTACACTTTGCACAATCGTAGTGTTTCTTGTTTTTGGAAATGTGTATATAGATAAGCATATAATTTACTTATTCAGATATAAGTAACTCAGTCAAATGGGAGTACTTGTTCCAAACATTGTTGTTTCTCATGTTTTTTTTATGATTTGATAATACAAGTCACAATTGGGAAAAAGAAAAACAAGACAGCCCAAAAATAGGTACAGTTTGGGCTTTATTCCCTCTTTCCCGTACCTTTTTCATTTCCTGTTTAAATACAAGCATCACTTCCAAAGTGCTTTGGAGATTGAGAAGGCAGACAAAATCAACTTTTCCATTAATGTCCTTTTTTCAGGATAATCAATCAATATCTACCTGCATTTATTCACAAGTGTCAACTTCCCTCCCCGTGCATGCTTCTTCACTCTAGAGAGAAAGAGCAATGGAGAGTTTGATAGAGCAAGCAAAAGAAGAAGTGGAAATACTGGAGTATCAGCACCCAAACAAGTTCATCTCTCTAAAGCAAGACCTGAGAGCTTTCATCTCAGAACTGGAGGACCCACAAAACTTGCTGCTCAAACACACCACCATTTCCATCTTTTCTGAAACTCAAGGTAATGACACTCCACTCTCTTTTGCTTTCTATGGAATCCTTCGTAGCCAAAACTCTAACGTTTGGATTGATGCAGAGTCATCCACCACAAACAAAAGAAAAGAAGTCGTTTTGGTCGGAGGAGGCATGAAGAAGAGGTGCAAGACTGATGCAGTTCTTGAGAGAGCTCAGCAGTGCCTGCATAAAATTCGACAGTTGAAAACTAGCTTGTGTTAGCTTATCCAAACATTACCACAATGAATTTGTGCTACTTTTGTTTGATGAATTCTACTAAGGAACCAACACTTTATGAAATTGGGATTTCAAATCATAAGCAGATACTCCTATTTCAGTGTCCATTGACAAGTTTAAGATATACTCCTACTATCAAAATCTTTGGATGCTGTAAATTCCCAAGAGTGGCTTTCCCACTTCTTTTAGATGTGCAAAAGAGAATACTTGATCAAACTCATCGACATATCAAGTTGTTTTAAGTCTCAAATATCCATTGGTACATGCAACAGAGTGATTCATATGCTACATAAAAAACATATTCTTTACATGTATCGAGTATGCAACAATACGACTCGATCTAAATAAATTTTACGAAGCGCAGCAGAACGGGGCTGATATCAATTAGCAAGCAGTAGCATCCAATTTACAACGCCAAAAAAAACATTGACAATGCACCAATGTCATCGATTAGGCCTCACTAGTAAGAGTATAAATGAGATGCTATATGTGTAAGATAGAAAGGTTAATGCATTATCTACCACTGTCTAAGATTAGCCAAGTCACTTCCATTGCACATGTAAAGTGTCAATCCAAGTTCATAGCTCCACAGCTTGTGAAGAGCATCAACCAATGCTATTCACCTCAATCACTATACATTCCTCTTCTCTTCATTCTCATCCACACTCCATGACCTATCCAACCCTCGCCGCCCCAAAGCAACAAGACCAAGAAGCTTCCTCCGAGCCTCATAAACCGGATTAGGCTCAATCAAGCACCCCCTAGTATAAGCCTCTCTCAAAAACACAGAATGCACCTTCCCTTTGGTAGACAAATAGAACATCCCCGGATGGTCAAGGAACAAATCCCTCACATTCAATTCAATCCCAAACCACTGCCTAAAGTGGCTAATCTTCTCCACCTCCACCATCTTCTCCACAGTCAAGCTCAAGAACTCGTGCACCACCCCCACTGCCCGCTTCTCCATCCTCATCACACCATTCTTACTCCTCCTATTCTCCTTGGCAGTCATCTCCTCATACGGACCAATGTAGGGAAACCTCTGCCATTCCTTAACTTTGGCCTTAAAATTCTTCCCTAGCCGCATTCCCGGCGGAAACCCCTGCTTGAAACTATACTGCAGCTCAGTCCTATCCACGCTGCATTCCTCTCTACAACACTCCGTCATTCTCCAATTCTCCACCGCAGGAACCAAACAATCCCTAAATTCATCGCTGTCTTTCAAAACCAAATAATGAGTATTGATCTCGTTACCATCTTCCAGAGAGAAAACCTCGGGATTTCTTGAAATTATGGAGTCCTCGAAGTCATCGGGCAGCCCCAATTCCTTCCAGACCTTGAAGATCGCCCGAAGAGGTAATTTTTTTGTGAGGGACATGGACAAAATCTTGACTAATCGGGTAATGGCGAGCGGTAGAGTTTTCTCGATGGCCTCCGATTCTTGGCGGACGATTTGGAGGGCGGCGGGAGTGAGGGAGCAGAAGGGCTGGAGCTTGTCGGGGTGGTTGAAAATGTGGAAGATGTGGGGGTACCTGCGGAGGAAGACGGCGGCGCCGCGGTTGAGGTGGATGCGCTGGGAGAGGCGGCTGATGAAGTCGAGGGAGACGGCGGGCGGGGAGGAGTTGGAGGAGAGGATGAGATCTTGTATGGAGATGACTCGAAGGAGGTTCTTGTATCTCTCCATTAGCTTCTCGAAGGTCGGGTCTCGAGCTCTTGAAGCCACGTATTGGGCGGAGGTAGTTTTCGTGCGGCTGGGAGAGGAGAAGAGGGCGGCGGAGGGGCGGAGTTTCTTCAAGAATTGAGTCGCCATCGCCGGGGATTTCTGGGTTTAACGTTGTGGCAAATAAATGTATTGAAAAAAGTTGTAAAAATGGTAAAAATAAAAAAAATAATCATTTTTTAAAATACAAAAATAATTAAAAATTAATCAAATTTTAAACTTTATAATTGCGGAAATGGGAGTTACAATGAAGAGAGTGCCTTGCTGCAGTTTTTCATATCAGAAGGGTGATTGAGTAGCAAGCTTCAAAAATTTAATAATCCATCGTGAAATCGCCTCTCTGCCGTTCAACATCGCGCGATGGTTTGGAGCCTATTTCCGGTAGACCCACTTCCAGGTATTCTTCGCACCTCCGGTTGACTATTTTATAGCTATGTCTGTGATTATTATACTTTTAGAATCAGAGTTCAGTAATTGAAAATTGGAGTGATACCAACTGCTTATTTTTGTTGGGATTTCCTATCGACATTTTCTTAGATGACTTTCTCAAACAAAATTTTACCCCAGTAAGTAGATAGCCTGCTGCGCTCTAGTGAATGAGGTAGTAGTATTTCAGTAAAGAATTTCCTTGAGGAAGTGAAAGGTGGTTAAAGAAGTGAACTTTGGTCAAGATTGTGGTAAGTAAGTTTTTCCACTCAAGCCGACGGAGGCTATAAGTTTTCATAGTGCTGATCATTTTTGGGCAATATAAGTGAATGATATGTTTGGTTAAGTTTGTGGGAAGTAAGTTTTTCTACTCAAGCCGGTGGAGGCTATAAGTTTTCCTAGTGCTGATCATTTTTGGGCAATATAAGTGAATGATATGTCAGTTATTTGTTGTGGAAGCAAAGAAATGAGAAATAAGTAGAAATGAGCTCTTATGCTTCAGGTATTTTTACATTGCAGGTGAAAATGAGTACTATATTTTCAAAAAAGGGACGTACAAAGTCGGGCGAAAAGGTACTATGTTATGGTCCTTTTGTTGATTGATTTACTAAACAAATTTCATTCAGTGCACTGTGAGATGTGCCCAACTGTGATTTATCTCCGCATATTTGTTTACGAGCATATTTTATTTTATAGTATTGATTATCAGGCTGTAGTCTCTTCCTTTAACAAATTTCTTATCACTATCATTTTAGTCGTTGTGTTTCTCTTCAACTATTTAAAAAATGCACAATTATGCATAGCACCAGAGTCCTTTATGAATAATTCTTATCCAGGTCCAGCTCTTGTGGCTATTATAACATGTTGTTTAATATAAGTAGCTGACCCAAGAGCATTTTATATACTGAAAAAGTAACACCTGGTTGGAAACGTGAAGAGCTGAAAGCTTTCATAGTTGATCTATTTGTGATTGTGATATAAAATTCTACTTTCTAGAAGCTATACTAGTGAAGACTGTTTTCCGTGCCTTTTATTATCTCTGGGGTCTAGTTGTGTTATGCCTGAGGAGTCTTTCTGCTCACTTTCTTTGGTTGAATGCTGGATGACCACTTGATCTAAAATCGTAAGCTATAAGCTAGCAGGAGGCATTTAATTATATTTCTTCAACCACCCTTCTCTCCGACATGAATTTGAGCTAATTTCTGTCACAACCTGGTGACAATGAGATTCTAACAGAGGGCAGTCAAGCTTTACTGCTTAATTGTGTCAAATGACTTCCTAATCTAAAATTCGAGCGTGTGACAACAGCATCATGTTGAAATCTGATTCAATTGTTTCAATGTATATATGCTACTTTGAAATAAATATTAGTAGTATTATACTATTATGTAGTCTTGGTCATATGGTACTTAATATATACTCTTCTTTTTAGCAACAATAATATTTATTTCCCTTATCATCTGGTATTGCAGGATGTGACATAATCATAACCAAAGATAAAGGGGTTTCAAGGGTCCATGCTGAAATTATTGTAAATGAAATGGTTTGCATGGATCATTTAGAAAATATACATTCAGATAATTCTTCAAAAGTTCAGATCAGAGACTGCTCGAAGTATGGAACCTTCATCAGCAGAAATCTGGATTCTAAAGAAAAAGTTCATGAATTTCCAAATAAAGAAGCAACACTGAAGGATGGAGATGTGGTTACATTTGGTACTGGAATTGCACAATATAGGTAATCCATTTCTATTTCCTGAAGGAAGGTTTCCTGGTTGATCTGTTTCCATTGTATTGTGCGGTTCAGTTGTTCTTTTGTTTTAAACTTTTAATTAATGCTTGATATAAAGGTCTAAAGGTAAAGTCCAGGAATAATTAAGACAAACTAAAGAGCTGCATTTGTAAGAAAAATGCAAGCTTCACAGGCCCACATGGTAGTTTATCTTGTGGTTGGGCTCTGGGTTTCCTCTTTGTAATTTGGCTAACTCGCAGGGGTGTTTTCATAATTATTTAACCCGAATACTATAAGAATGCATTTTATGGATCTCAATCGTACTGCAGGTTTTCCTATGTTCCCCTCGTGCTTTGCGCATCGTCAACCAAGCCTTCAGAGATGAATAAGCTTAAAACCACGATGTTGGCAATCGGTGAGTACTGTCTATGAGTCGTGTTTATCCAAGTAAGAAGGTTGGTGTGAATTTTTGATGTACGCCTTTTATGTAGTTTATTTACTATAACTATTTTCTACTTTGAGCAACCCAAAGAAGCTACTCATTAACTGTAAATCTTGTTTCTTATACTGTACTTTTGAGTTTATTTTGAGTAACATGGAAAAAGTAAAACAACATGAACTTGCCCATCTCCGTATACAAACTAGTAGTTAACTGAATTTAAAGTAAAAAGAAAGAAGCCATATCTACAAGTACAAATTCCATTTAAAAACCATGTAAAAACTTTGGCATCAAATATTTTGTGGTCACTCTAAACACTCTCCTTTTCTTTCTTACTGGTATTTTAGTTTATTTGTTTCTTGTCATGTCTGAAATGATTTGACGTATTTTGACTTGATTTAATCTTTCTATCTCCACACACAATTTCCAAATCTATCATGCCTCCTGGATTATTCTTTATAGTGATTGTGGAAGCAGTAAAAATATGGACGAAAGTAAACCTGTAAAGGTAGAATGGCATATTTGATTTTAAATTTGACATACTGACTAATTAAACCATGCAGGTGCCAGTGTCACTCAAGCTTGGACTTCTAAATGCACACATATGGTTATTGATGACTTCAACCCTATCAATGATGAGGTTATCAATTCGATTGTGGCTAGAAAACCCCTTGTCCGATTTAGCTGGATAGAGGTACACATGTGACATGCCGTATGCATAATCCTCCCAAAAAAAAGGAGCTATAGATACACACAAACACTTATAATACAGATGGATGGTTAACATATTAAATACACTGGGTTTACATGCGTACCTTTCATTACAATTGCATTTAATTGCAGAAAGTTAAGTTGATCTCAAGTGAAATCTTGCTAAAAGGCGTTATATTTATACTTGAGAGCTTATATTATTCACAAAAGAAGTCTAAGGTCTGCTTGCTCAGGGATTGAACTCGAAAATGACTTTGGTCTAGTTTAGCATAGCTCATTTCGTATATATGACTAGAAGATTCAATCGTCATTTTTTTAATAAAAAATGTCCATTTAGATTTTCATTTATCTGAATTGACCAACTGTTCAGACGTGAATTAAATTGTATACATAGAAGCAAAGTGTGGTGCATGTAGCTGTGATGCGTAACTTCAGCGGCTCAGCCTCCTAAAAAGTGAAGATAGATATGTGCATTGAATTAGAATTCTTGGGAACTTGAATCAATTTTTCATTCCTAACAGATTAAAAGGGTTGCATTCACCTATCACAGATGCATGTGGACAGCCGTTAATTGTTGCATAATTCTCTTTTGATATGATCATATGTCGTGTGGTTCCTTGTCATCGTTATATTTTGATACATGGGCAAGGTTGTAGCATGTTGTTCATTCTGAGTGAATCACTCTCTGTACCCTCCCCTTCTCTCACTTACGAGCTTGACACTTTTGAAGGATGCTTTATTATATGAGAATGAGTGTATGTTAAGTAGGCTTAGTGACTGCTTTGTATTTTCAAATAAATATAACATGTATAAGCCATGTTGCACTACAGTTGATTGCTTTTCGTAGTTGTTTCCTGTAAAAATGTTTATGCCTGAAATGGAAAGAGTTTTTATAAATTTCAGAAGTGGCCTCCAGTATATCTTCTTTCATACTCCCACATAACATGGCTCAGTGTCCATTTTAGATTGTCCCATTTATAATGACTCAAAGCCAGTAAAGTGTCTAAAAAGGGTTTTAAAAGTAGGTCCCTTAATTTATAGCCACAAAAACCACATTCCTTACTGTGTTGGAAAGCTTTGAGTCATTTGAAGTGGGATGGAGGGAGTATTATGTATCAAGTTTATGAAGAACTGATTCATTTGGTTTTTCAATGCCAGACATGTACTAATTTCTGGATTTGGTTTTAAGGTAGTTGCAGGAAAAACATTTTCCACTGAGATTCCCAGCTCTCTCTCGTGAGTATAGTTTTCCTATACACCCAAGTTGTAATTGGCTCCCTATCTTTGCTGGTTGATTGTAACAAATAATTGCCTTCCTGTTTAGGCATGCTCCGACATTGACACTGGAAGGTGCATCTCTCAAAGTCGCCGACGCACAATCTCGAGAACAGTGTTTGAAAGGATACACTTTTATGTTGGACTCCAAGCACAAGGTGATATGTTTGACATTTTTAAATCTCATGTTTCCAACTTGTGGTTAGGTTCTATTTTCTAACAGTGTCATAGTCAAAATTTGTGATCCTCAAAGCGCATCAATAATCCCGGACCTGCCCCCTGTTCCTTTTTGTTCATCGCAGTATAAATTTAAGGAGAAGATGTGTATGCTTTTGGAAGCTGGTGGTGCAAAAGTTGTTTACACTGAAACTTCAGATCAATGCAGTCAGGTACCTTTATATTTTTCTCCTTTAACTACAGTAATGAGCCTTGTTAAGCCCTTATGTTTAGTGTTACTACATTATTTCTCCACATCGAAAATTTGCTAGCTTATATTTTATTCCTGAAAAAAGAAAACCTTAATGAAGCACTAAAACTTATTATCATATGCTCATAACGCATGAACCAAAAATTCTAAATGTGTGATATATATTACAGGAATGGTACATAGTAGCACTAAGCCGGAGATATGAGCTAGTAGGTTTAGTAGTTTGCTTTTACAATTATATACTTATATTATCAGTTAATGTGATTTTTATAGAATACCAGAGAGAATCTGGTGTGCGTGATGCCAGCTGGAATGACTAGCAGCAGTGGAAATTTTAAAAAATTCAGTTATCTGCCTACGGTGAATGAGATGGAACTGATTTCAGCCGTGGTTTCTGGACATCTAGATCCTTCAGTTATGGCATCAGCACCTGGCAAGTGCTTCAGTTTATTAATGTACCCTAAAGTATGTTTTCATTCGGAAGATCATACGGTTATATACTTTTAAATTAAATTATTGCACTTTTGCAGTGCTGGTCACATCTTCATGCTCCACAGATGAGACAGTGGTTGCAGATTCTGATGTAGAAATGGAAACTGCCACATCAGTCCGTACGTCTGCTGCAGTTAATTTGATATCTTCTGCTGAAGATGAATGCGAAACAAAGATTGGGATCCACGAGACAGAACGTTCAGAAAGAAATTGCAAAGCAGAAAATGTTGTTCATGTGATAGAATCTACCGAACATGACAGTGTAGCAAAAACAGAGGCTGGAGCAACAGATCCTGGGAGCCAAGGATTCTTACAACATCCTAAAGGGGAAACCCTTAAGCTTGACACTCCTTATTGGAGTTCTATATCAAGGGACAGAGATGAACCTACGAGGAATGATGAGGGGCATCCATCGGATAGTGAGAATGTGGATATAATATTCAGCGAGTCTCTAATTGTTCGAGAGTCTAACTCAGCACAATTTGATCATTCTACAAGAAATGTCCCAGCTGCTAACTTCAAACGTTTTAGGAAGGTAAATTTGCAAATGCTAGCACATGGGTATTTTATTTCTTCAACTCACGGCTCATCCCAAATCCCGTTGTGTGCATGCTGATGCTGAGTTGATCTTGTTGTTTTATTAGATGAGTGTTCCATCGGGGAACAGCTTCAGCAACCTTATTCCGTTTTCAGAGTATCCATACAAGTATGGTTTCTCTGCACGTACTCTGCTTCTCTAGTTTTTTTGGGTTTTAAGAACACTTACACGTCTAAATGCATGTTCGACCTTGCTCAGAGATTCTGACTATGGAAACGAAGATGTGGCTGAGTCCATCAAAGAGGAGAAGAAGCGCAAGCAGATGGAGGCCATTGCAGATGACTTATTTAACAACGACAAGGTTTGCATCGCTTAGATTGTGTTATTAAAACTTCATTTGCATCAAAAGCAAAATAATATGAACCACTATGGTTATGCATATTCAGGGAAGACGACGTGCATCTGCTACCCTTCCTTCGCTCTTTGCTCGTCGTTGATTGAGAGGTATGCAGTTGTCAAGAACTCATGAATTCGGTTGGTCCATGTCCAAAGAGCTCTCTTCTATTCTCTGAGTCTTGTATAATTTTGATTTTATACATTGCTAAATGTCAATCGATCTTCACTGTGATATGGAGAGTGAAAGGCAACACGCTAATCGAGAGTCTCTTTCAAGGCAACCTAAATGATCTTCTACCAATACAGAGCCTCTTCAGTACTCATGGCCCCCCTTGTATACTTACAAAAAGAATCATAATCAAACTAACACTAACAAAGTCATAAAAGTAAATCAAATTCTAAGAAAATAATACTCCATCCATCCCTCGTTAATTCTCCACTTTTGTCATTTTCGTTCGTCTTCCATTAATTGTCCATTTTCACTTTTTACTATAAATGGTAATAGGTCATACATTCTACTAACTCATTTTACTCACGTTTTATTATAAAACTAATATATATACAAATGAGACTCATATTCCATTATCTTTTTCAACTCATTTTTCTTTACATTTTCTAAAACTTGTGTCGGAACCAAAGTGAACAACTATCAGGGGATGGAGGGAGTAGTAAATATGTTCCTTTGTTCTATTTAAGTTAATCAATAAGAAAATAATAGTCTATGTTCCTTTGTTCTATTTCATTTGATCGCTTTCTTGAATGATATGAGATTTTAGGTGAAATTGTTGAGTCTAGTATACTAGAGAAAAGATAGCTAGTTGAATATTTTAATGAGAGAGAAGAGAAAAATTAATTATAAGTAACTATTTTGATTGGGACAAACTGAGAAAGGAAGGTGATTATCTTGAGTAGGACGAATGGAGTAACAAATAAACCACCCAATGTCTCGATCACTATCGGTCCATGCCACCATCTTCTGTTCGCCTCGCCTATGGTCGATGAGTTGGTGAATTCAAGTGTATTTAGTTTTTATTCCATGGTAGAGCTTCACGCTTTCTATGAACATGTATTATTTGGCTTTATATACGCTTTTATGTTAATGTATGTCTGCATATTACTTAAACAGGAAATAATTAACCCCCTCACCTAATCATAATTAAGTTTCAATTAGAAGATAAACCGGAGTATATTTTTTATTAATCTGTAATTATGGTTTAATAAACAAAAAATTAAAGTCTATTCATGACTTGAGTGATAAATCTGCAAAGTATTGATGCTCTGTACTAATGGATTTGAAAATGCTTTTCAAAACTATGGGATACTAATTCTTTTACCAATTAATATCCACATGTACCCCATTTGTTTGTTTACTAGTATTTGAAAATTTATACACGGTGTTCTTCTAGAAGATTAAAAAATAAAACCCATTGGAAACAAAACTATCTCCTTTTTCTATGATTATGACTTAGTTGAACAAACACCCTCTCAAAACCACAGCATAAAATGTAGTAAGACGTTTAACCATTCCTCACATTTCAACAATATCTAATTGTCCTAGCTCAATTTTTTCTCTCTCAAGTTTATTTTCTCTATTTAACACAAAAAAAGAAAATGGATCCATCGTCTTTGTATTTATCAAGTCAATGGAGTTGCTCTAACGTCATTATGCACCTAGGATATATGATATTTATGCATATTCTCAAAATAATATGAAAATTAAATCTTGAAATAGTTGCAAATACTCAAAAAGACAATTTTGCAATTGGTCATATAATAAGGGAGACCAAGATTACGACGTCTTGAAGTCTCATTTGTGACATTGATCGTATTGTGCCAATCAATACATTATTATTGGCAATTTAGGAGTTTTATTAAATAAATTTTTATTTATAAAAAATAAAAAAATCATACGTATGTATTAAAATTTTCAATTTTTTCTTTACATAATCCTTTCTATATTTCGATATTCTAATTGACCAAGTGACACGTTTTTATTAGCTAATTTATGTAGTTTTCACTGTATTTATAATATGTTAAAACTCGTAGTATTATAAATCTCACACATAATAAAAGTATAGTGAAAAGAAAATAAGGGAGATATTTTTGGGGAAGGCCAGATAATATTTCTCTATCCATCTAAATTGAAAAAATAACCAGAAACTCTGTTAGGATAAATGTATGCAGACACAACCATGTGAATATAATATCATATTGTAGGCTTTAAAATATTGACTTATGGCAAAGTGACGGAAGGAAATATAAACTAAATAAATATGTGTAGGTGTGGACAAAAGCTTATTAGATTCGTAGGCAATTACATTATATAGTCTTGAAAGTCAAAAGTTATTTGGTTAGATTAACAAAGTTTTTACCTAGTCCACATATATCACGCGTCACATTTCATTCCAACTATGGAAGCTTCTAAATCTCAGAGGAGAAGAGCATGAATCATGTTAAAACCACACCATAAGAGGAATATAAATTTGTGTACTGAAATTAGAACGAAATTAAAAAGAGGAGGCTCATTCGTTTACAACATATAAAGTTGTTCCTAGAATAAATTTAATACTATAAGATTATTTGTATATTGAATTAGTAAAAGTAAAGCTATTTTGTACTCTACCATATCATATCTGAAGCAAGAATTGTCATCCATTGGAAATTTGATTCAGCGTCACTTTTATTCATCGTGACATATTGACGTGTTTGATTACTTTTGAGTGCAATTGCAACTCTGGTTAAACTAATAAAAAACTATGGTTAAACCAATAAAGATTTATTTGCTTTTGCGTATTATTTGACGCCATTTAATGCGACTTGTTTCAAATAACTAATAGTACTAATAATAATCACAGGCATAGAGCCATAAGGAGAATGGTGTGCCCCCACCAATATTGGTATCGAATTGAGGGCATAATGCTACTCTACTATTTATCGATAAATTTAATAATCATTTGTTATTCATCGTCATTTACTAGCCTTTTGAGTATCATTTTGTTTTTAAAATTAGGACTGGTCCGAATTATTAGTTCATAAGTCCCTTACATTTGTTGCCTCTGTCGACTGCGCAATTGTCTCTCTTGCGTCATTTTATCTAATTCTATTTATCACTTCCTATCTTTCTCATTATCTTTATCTTAGTTTATTGTCGATGGCGTCACTGCTGCTTCCTCTTGCAATGCTAGCTCATTTGACGTCGGTGGAGGATGCATGGGATTGGGATTGGGCGACCGACCCCCCCGTGTCCAATTTTTCCTTATTTTTCAGTTCTAAATACGCCATTGCTTGATGTGGACGCTACATCTATCAATACTCGTCGTATGTATCTCTAGTTTCTGTCGTTTATTCCCGATGCAGAAAAATACCTCATGGCGGTTAAAAATGATGGGGCAGATTTTTTCTCTTTGGACCTATAAGTCCACCATTGATATGATTATACTTGTATAATACTCCATTTGAAACACACGGCTACATGTATGGAGAAGCCAATATATTGGAAACGATGAATAAAAATTCTGGATTAGTGAACAAGGTGTACATTGTCTAATTAACTAAATGCATTTTTATAGATCAAAAGATGCGTTTGGCACTCAAATTCAATTAGAAATAAAACGATAAAGTGCACACATAAAAATAAAGTAGTATTAAAATATGCAAACTTATTAATTTTATTGATAACCCAACAAAACCGCATAGTTTAAAAAGTCAAGAAAATATCAAAAACGTAGTATAATTATTGCTGCAAGTGCAACGCGTCTGTCTTTGACCAAAAGGCGTTATTAGACCTACTCAACCAGTAACTTCATTTAATTTGCTAGCATAAGAAAAAAACTCCCTAGAATAAGACTCTTTACCATATCATTACCCAAAGTCAAATATACGAAGCTTCAACACACACACTTTAACACTTTCACACCCAATCTAAACATTATATAACCAACCATACATTTGCCCAAAACAAGAAACTTACAATACTTCCTCTCCATATACCCAATGGCTGATCATCAAAGAATCCACCCGGTAGACCCCGAGGCCGGGCCTCCCCCGAAACCCACCGCCCCACTCGTCGGGCGAGGCTCGTACCGGTCGGAGCAGGGAGACCCGGAGAGGCCGATGCACCGGACAATCCCGTACGCGCCAATGAAGCCGCCCAAGAGGAGGGGCAGCTGCTTCAAGAAGTGCCTATGCTGGACACTAGCCCTCATCATCATCCAAATCATACTAATCGGCATACTAGCTGCCATAATATACTTCGTATTCGACCCGAAAATACCAAAATACTCGGTCGACGCCATGAGGATCACCGAGTTGAGCCCCAGCACCGTCGACAACAGCCTGTCCGCGACGTTCAACGTCAACATCACGGCGAGGAACCCCAACAAGAAGATAGGAATATACTACGAGGGAGGGAGCCATCTGAGCGTGTGGTACACGGGCACGAAGCTGTGCGAAGGTTCACTGCCCAAGTTCTACCAGGGCCACCGCAACACGACGCAGCTCAGCCTCGTGCTCACTGGCCAGACGCAGGATGCATCCGGCCTGCTGGCCTCGCTGGATGCGCAGCGCCAGACCGGGAACGTCCCGTTGAACCTCAGGGCCACGGTGCCGGTGAGGATCAAGCTGGGGAGCTTGAAGCTGATGAAGTGGAAGTTCTTGGTGAGGTGCAGGGTTAATGTTGACAGTTTGGCTCAGAATGATGCAATCAGGATCAGAGACAGCAGCTGTAAATTTAGGTTCAGGCTTTGAACTTTTTTATATATATACATACTTATTTAGGCACACAATCATCAGTTAGATTCATTTTTACAATAACTTTTGCTGATGATTTTGTTGTGTTCAATGGAGGACTATATAGGTATTACGGTTTTGCTCTCCATATGTTGTTGTAGGCCATGAGCCATCGATTATTTACATATATTCTTTGATTATATGAATATTATTGATTACTTTATTTAATATTATTATGTTTTTATCAGTTCTTCAAAGTGAATGAAAACCAGGGGATGCCTGTTCTATTAAGTCATCACGTTTTTCAAATGGATGATATTCAAAAGTAGAAACAATCAATTTAAGTATCCAACCTGAAGAAAACGATGATTATTCCTTTAATCATACATAATTCACTTGCTTCACGAAATAAAAGTGGACTCTTTCTAAGCTTCTAAAGAAATTAACTAATATCTTACCATCACGAGTATTCTTTTGAAAATGTAGTATTTTGAAATGTCTCAAAAGATGTTGAAAAGACAAACAGCACACAAAAAAACCAGAAAAAATATCTGAATCGACAGTTATCCTCTTATATCACTGCAACAAGCCTAAATTATGAAGGGTAAAAAGATCAGCATACAAACGGCACAGCAAAAATGAATCTGAACAATATTATATTTGGCAAAAATGTCGATCAAACATCCTCATTTTTACTTCGTGTTTCTAGCTAAAGTTTGATTCTCACAAGCAAAGCTAAACAGTTTTAAGGTATTGGCAAACATCAGTGGATGACCGGCTTCAAAGGATGAGCTCTAAGTTTCGATAAGTCCAAGCTTGCATCTAGCTCTTCATCTAGTTCTCCAACAATGCTTCTGTAGATATAAAAAGGAAATTTTACATTATGTAAACAAAAAAACGATAAATCAAATCAAAATATGTAGGTAGTTCAGAATATGAGGGATATCATACATGTTATCACCCCGAATGATGTAGAGACCCAACACGAGTTGTTGTACACCTTCCTACATATAACAAGACCTGAAGATTTAGAATATTGCCAACAGAAAAAGTACAACAATTACTTCTTGCACAGCTGAAGTGCATGTATCATCATAAACACTGGGGAAGGGCTGGATGACAGACTAGTCCTTAATTATTTGTGAGGGTAATATGATGGAAACTGGATAATATGTGATCTCCCCGTTTCATTAATTGAACAAGATGTCACTCCTCCTTTGTCTCATTAACATCAAGAAAGTATAATATCAAAGAAATTTTTATTCAGAATTTTTTTGGCATGAATATCTCAAGCCATTAACTAATATAGGAGTTCTTCTGTGAGACCTTATTTCCAATTTCTAAACTCCAAAATTAATAATTCAAAAGCATGAAGAAAACCAATAAGGTTGAGTGACAAAGGCAATATTTTCAGTTAATGCATGATTAGCACTGCAATGTATGGTTGGAATCCAGATTGGCAGACAAAGGTCAATTTGATTGAAGAATTAAAGTGAAATTGACAGAAATTGTTAAAAGTGTCAATAAAATCAATTGACATAGTTATATCCCTAAACAAACTCATTAAACTGGCGGGAAGGTAAATCAGAACAATCAGTTAGCAAATATTCACATGTTCGATACTCGCAAGAGAACAGACCTTTGTGGAGTACACACGTTCATGAGACTCATCAAGAATTATGTTGGTAGCTTGATCGAAACCTTTCAGAATTCCCTGTGTGAAAGGTCATATTTCAGTAAAATATAGCCTAAGTTATTTTTTCTCTATTTTGGCCCAAAAATGAAGCTCACCACAATATTCCGGCCATCATTTGTGATAACTGAAATTGTCTCTACAATAAAGAAAAGGGAATAAAAAGGTCACGACTAGTAGAGAAGTAAACATGCCAAAAACACTTGTTGCTAATAGGATGTTGTCTCCACCCTTGGCAAGCATAGACAAACAGAGAACATTAACTTCCAACAAATATAGTTTGACAAGCAATAAACTGAGGGGTTTGACTGTTTGTCAATTTATGCCATCACTAAAATTTCATGAGGTGCTAACAAGAAAAGCATATCCTAGATAACAATCCTGGAATCTGGTAGATTTAATCTTCTGGATGACATGAAAGTGTTGAAATGGGTAATTTTATAACAGGACAACCAAAGAATTTTGATCCGTTTTCCGCTTATATGCTTATGTAAGCAACGATGAAGCCACACAAATAATGATATAGAATTTATGTCACAAAGTTAGATAGGTTTAGTGCTATTAGAAAACTCTTACACAAAATAAAAAGACATTGAAATCATGAAACACACTATGATAATACCTTTAAGAACAAATAGCCATTTCAAGTCTAACAAAGTAGGCCATCAAGTTCCAACAATAACGTAGTAGACAAAATAGAGGCCTAAGTTATGGAATTTGAAAATGATTCAGACAATACTATAATATACTTAGACAGGATAAAAGATTGCGTACGATCAACAAAACTCTCAAATCCAGCCCCAGTTGCCATCTTCCAATCCTCGGTGAAAATGAGTAGCAAGTGAGCAAATGGCCTTTATTAGTCCACTCAAGCTCCAAATGATATTCCTAACAAAAAAAAAATTCGTTTTTATCAAGTGCAATCAGATGAGGTATCAATTTCTCCTATTATTAGTCCACTCCAAGAAAATGAAGTCCATAGTATGTTCAAAACCAGTCTGAATTCTATAAATTACATATAAAATTAAGCAGGAACTCAATTCAGAATAGAAACAAAATCAATTCAAACGGAAACAATAAGATCAGAATACTTGAATTTAAAAAAATCAATAAATGTTGCAACACACCTCAGCGAGGCCGGCTGAGGCAGTGCGGAAGGAGAGTCGGCGAGGCAGGCGAGCGGAAATGCGAAGAGGTATGGCGGTGGAGCAGCGTGGCAAGCTGGCGGCAAGGCGGTGAGGCAGGCGGCGCAGCGCGTGAGACAGGCGGGGCGGATTTCGCCGGTAAGGGTGAGAGAGAAGGAAATGGAAGCGCCACTTTCATTAGGGTTTGAGAGAATATAATATTGGTATATGTATAATCGATATTGAATACTCTTAGCTAAGCTCAAATTTCAATTTTTGATTTCTTGATCTATGTATAACACTAGATATTTTTTAACATTAATATTTTTTTTATTTCTTATTATCGCGATATTAAATATATTTAAGGTTTATATATATAAATGAATTAATTATTTATATTTGATATTCAAATTCTACAATTTAAAAATACAATTATACTCTCTTTGTCCCACCGAATATGACTCATTACCAAAAATAGAAGCACATTTATCTATACTTTATTTTATCGCTCTTATTTTATTATTTTCATTAACAGACAAAATAAAGTTGCAGAAAATCATGTGCCGCTAAGGAAGGGTCATCTTTCTTGGCCATCCGCCATTAGGAGTCGTGGTTTACTATTTTAGTGCGTTCGTCATTAGGATTCTCAGTTCATTTTTACTGTAAATGGTAGATAGACCTTGTATTCTACTAACTCATTCACTTGTATTTTATTATAAAATTAATAGTACTACAATATATAAATAAGGGTCTCACATTCAACTATTTTTTTCCACACAATTTTCCTTATACATGCCAAACACAAACGGGACTCGTAATGACAGATGGAAGGAGTACTAAACATTGTATACATATTTAGAGTTGTGTTAATTTTGATTTCTTCTATTCTATGATAAAATATACTACTCCATCTGTTCCATGTTAGTAGAGTCATTTTGTCATTTTAGCATGTTTCATAATAGTGGAGTACTACTATTGTTCAATATACTTTGGTTTCTATTTCTTTTTTATACTTTAATTAAAATTTGACAAAAATGAATATATTAAGTGTGAAAACTTTTGTGACACGGGATTAAATACTAGTACAAGAAGTACAAAATATAAAAGTCTTGATGTCATATAATCAGAACGAAAGAAATGGATAGAAGAAGAAAAAAATAAGATTGCGTTAGTGTGCTAACTAATTTACAGTAATAACTAATAACTTTTAATATTGTGCATTAAAATTATCAACTCGTTAGTGTGCATTAATAAAATTAAAATTTACAGTTATAAGAAATGGATAGAAGTGATGAAGAAGAATAATACATTAGAGCATCTGCATCGCGTCTCGATGCGGGCTCGATCTCGTTTCTCTGAGACGAGACCGCATCGAGATAGCGATGCAACCTCCCATCTCGTCGCGTGGCTCATCTGGGAGAGGCGTCTCGCGAGACAGCTCGCCACGCGCCTTGGCGACGTGGCGTGCTCCCGTTCGTGCGTGATGCCCACTCGCCGGCCCGCGAGTGGGTGTCGTTTATATCCGTTGAAAATATTTGTTTTTTTGTTTTTTTTAAATAATTCAGGAAAATTTTGAAAATTTAAAAAAAAATCCCAAAAATATACTAGCCGTTTTTTTCAAATTTTTAATTTTTTTTAATCCCCCAATCACTTCTATAAATATCAAATCATTCTCACAAATTATCCACCATAAAAAACTCTCTATTCTCACTCAAACACTCTACATTCTTCATCTCAAAACATTATTCTTCTCCCAAATTTTAATCCATTCATGGATCTATTTGAGCAAATGCGTCGAATAATGTAAGAATCGCTAGAAGAAGATCGACGTATGGAGGAGGAGGAAGTCGCAGCGCGTCAAAAGCTTCTTTGCCTCCATTTTTTATGATTTGAGTTTTGAGATTTTGAATTTAAGTGTGCAATTTTTAATTTATGTGTTTTTTTTTTTTGTTTTTTAGGATTTTAATTTGTAATTTTATTTTATTTATTAAAGTGCGTTTTTATTAATTGAATTTGTTGGAAATAGAAATAAAAAATGAAATTGAATGAATAGTTAAGGGATGAGATGAAATTGAATTCCTCCCCCTCCCCTCCCCTCCCCCAATCTCTCTCTCAACTCCAATTAAGCAAATCGAACAGATAGATGTCAAAGCTCAACAAGTTGAACGAATTGAACGACGCAATCGTAGATTTTGATTTGGATTTCAACACCAAAATGTGTGACGGTCTGAAATTGGGGAGACGGTGATGACGATACCGTCCATTGGAGAATAGCACTGCCAAAAAAGAGGGAGAGACGAGAGCAACGGTTGCTTGTTTGTGGAGGGAGCTGAGGGTAAAAATGGGTAAAAAATTATTTTCAGCCAAATCGTGAAATAAACGTCTGTAATACATGCTCTCAACCCTGATTCAGTTTCTCACATGGATAATAGGATACAGGAGCCTGAAACCCGCTTGCTTTTACCAGGTCCTCTGAGTAGTTTTAGTGCTACCAAACGGAAGATTAGTCCTGTTGGAAGAGGTCGTTCACCGAATTGGATCACCTCCAACACTATATATTATATTTGTTAATACACCCCTATAAAGTGGACATGTGGATTTATATTGAAGGAAAGAAAATCTATTTCTAACATAATCTTTTTAGCCTTTCCGTGACTTTCTCTCCTTTGTTTTCTATTTCTACTATTTTAATCAAAGTAATTGTGTTTTCTTATTTTTAAAAAAATACTAATAATATCACATTGCTACTTATTCTGAACGAATTTATTATTAAGATTTCTGCTTAAGCCAAATGATTTATTCTCCATGATTTTATAGTTATGATATACCACATGCTAAATACCGATGATGCATAATATAAGTATTTTGATTATTTTAAAATATAAAATGGCAATATAAGTTTTTAGTGATTGTTTCAAAATAAATTTTCTTTTATTATTTTCTTAATTCTTCATATTTTATTGAAACAAATTCCACGATATAAATGATTCCTATAAAAATAACAAATATTGCATGGCTTATTCAAAAATTAAAATTTTGTTGTGATTATTTTTACCTCTAAAGTTCATGTGCTTTAACTTGTTTAGACTATATATATATCAGAACTTTTCACATTTTTTTTCTTTGCAAAGAAGAACACATTCGTGTATAAACAAGTGTATTTGCTAAGATTATAGAAAGACATCGTAAAGCTAATTAATTAGGTTTAAATAGATTCATAATTCATAAACTGGTCTCGTAATAAGCATAATTCACTTCGTAATAAAAAATATAGAAACGCTAATTAACTAATACAATTATTTATAAAAAGAGTTAACACATTTAGATTAAAAATGGTAAAGGGAGGAAATATGAGAGAGGTTGTATTGAAAATAGATTACTACCATAATTATGGGTTCCACGTGTCCACTTTATAATGGTGTATTAGCAAATGTAGAATATAACGTAGGAGGTGATCCCTTCGGGTGTTTCACGGCTAATGAGGGCTACCAAACAAGCCCTTAATGAGGGCTCAAGGATACCGAACTTGAAAAATTTTAACACATCCAAATAAAGAATTTGAAACATGATAAAAAAGATGATTGTTCAAGTAATTAACAGGCAAGGTTGCCAAAGTTAGCAACCAAACACAAATTTCTACAAATATGAAAAAACCATCTGTTTTTCCAGTTGAACAAGGAAAGAAGTAGCTAAAAAAACACAAGTTTAAGTAGAAGGGAGGAGCCATGGTGGTGGCTATGCTGAAGAAGCAACAGTATGCGAAACTCGACTCGCAATTCTCGCCCTTCCGATTCCATTATTCTTTGCAGCACCGAGTTTCTTGCTGCCTTCATCAACTACTCTCGCCGACTCCGACGCCGCTGTGTGCCTCTGATACCCCACCGATCTCGTCGATTCTGCCGAATTAGGCTCCCAGCTTGAAGAGCACGCCCACTGCTGCTGGCTTCCCACGAAGCTGTTGCTGCCGGAGGATTCCTGCTCTTCCAAGTCTTCGTCGTCTCCGGCGCCCCTCCTTACCGTCACGTACTTGTGGAAGCTAGGCTGCATTAGGTCATCGCTCCCTACGATCTCCGATTCCACAATTGGATCCTGCTTCGCCTTCCTCGCCTTGATCTGCTCCGTGCTGGAGTTGAGATCGGCCACGGCTTCCAGGATGGAACATGCTTTGGTCACGCACGGCGGCAGAGGAAACGACGCCGGCGGAGCGTTGTTTTGGTGGAAATTGTGGATGTCTTCCAGCAGAAGTGCTGTGTAGGATGAGTTAGGGTTTGCTAGGGTTTCAGGATTGATGTCGAGATCTCGAGATAGGCGTGAGGAGCGGGTTCGCGTAACGGCCGGGGGAATCACGTTTACCCCGCCGCCATTGTTGCCGGCTGTTTTCTGCTCTGTGTTTGCCAATTTCTGCGGTGGCGCTACCTGCACCACGCCGATTGAATTCGATTTCATCAAAATGTGCTCTGTTTTAATTCGATTTGATAGATGATTGGGGATTTTTCGAATTGAATAATGGAAATGAAATTAGATACCTGTGAGATGATGTTGGTGTCGATCTCGGAAAGAGGATTTCTCCGGTAAGGAGAGTGCTCTGCTTTCCTTGAATTGCTCCGGCTAAGAGAAATCGGCTGCTGCTGATTCTGATTATCGTTCTGAGCTCTCAACCTCGCCGGAGATCTCGCTCGCGGAGAGGCAGCGCTTCTCGCCGCATCTCCTCCAGCGTTTCTCTTCACTTGAATCCTTTTAACGGCCGCCGCAGCCTCACCGGCGGCATTAGTACTCTTCTCCATCGCCATTGCCGGCACCGAAACCAGCTTCCCCGGCCGTGGATTGGCATTCGCGGCGGAGGAGTTGGAATTAGTCCCACTGTGTGTAGCGATTGGGGATTCAGATCTTCTACCTGGAGATCTGCTCACCCGCCTCCCTCCGCCGCTGCCGCTCCTTTCCCGGCTTCCGGAGCGCTGATGCGCCGCCTGGTCCCTCTCCCTGCTAGGCGTCCTCCGCCGCCCCTGAGACAGGCGGCGCTCCCTCCGCCGATTCTCCCTCTCCCTCGCCACAGCCTCATCGTCCCCATCGGCATTGTTGTCGTCGCCTCTCCTGCTGTCGTTGTCGAAGTCGTAACTCCTCTTCGACCCTGAATACTTCCTCCCGCCGCTCTCCGCCGAGAATCCGGCCTTCCCGGTGGAGGAGCTCCGGCTGAGGCGGCCGCATTGTATCAAAATAGCGTCCACCTCTTCCTTAGTGCAGCTCGAAGTCCTCACCGCCGCCGCCGCTCCTCCGCCGTCCAAACCATTGCCCTTTTCGACAAATTCATCCACCTTTTTCACCTCCGCCTTCTCCTCCGGCTCCGGTCTCTGCCTCTCGACCTCGTGGCTCTTCCGGTGCTTGATTATGAAAATCTCTTTCTTTACAACCGTTTCTTCTTTCTTCTCCGGCTGAGCAGCTTCGGATTTGAGCTTTTCCGGCGGGTCAGGAAGCGCCGCCGGAGGCGGAGAAGAAGCACAGACACTCTTCTTGCTGAAGCAACTGCCCATTTTTTTTTGGTTGAGATTCAAGAAACAAAAATTGAAAGAAATGTTTGAAAAAAAATTCAAGATTTGTAGTTGTGGCGGAGAGAAATGATAAGAAAAGGGTGCAGTGTTCAAGAAAACAACGCAATAAAGATGGCACTTTTTGTAGGGTGGAGAAAGAGACAGATAATTCAAATTTTAACAGAGGCGGGGCATTCAATATAGCCGTTATCATTATACTTTTAAAATATATTTTATGATTATTTTTAAATACGGTTGCATATAATTTCAAAAGAATACTGTATAAAATAATATATTGAAATAAATAATACTAGCAGTACAGTTAACAGCATCCGAATATTTTTTAAAGAAGAAAAAATAAATATTGATGTCAGATTACCTACTACTGTTTGAGGACTATATAATATTGTTGCCCACAGCGGATATATTCAAAGAGAGATGGAGAAAAGGAATCTTGATCCATATTTGAATATGGAATAAATAACGGTTAGTTTATTAGAATTTCGAAATTTGAGGTTAAGTCATGTATATTGTGTTGTCGGATTGGAACTTAGAAATTTAGAGATTCAAAATTTTAGTAATTCATAATTATCTTGACCACTTCATTGTTGGCAATGGCAAGTGGGATGAGCACAATAATATTTGGATAAGTATCAATCAATTATATTCAATACATGTGTTGAATTTCAAATCTTCTAAAATTACAATAGTACCAATAAAATGCTGGAACTATATGTCGGATCTCAAATATTATTGATATTATAATTCAAAAACTTGAACTATCAAATAAGATTCATATTGCAATTTTCTTTATGTAATGATGATGTCTAATTTCAAACATTTTGTAAATGATGATTGGAAGAACGATAATATTTTGCTCGATTATTACTATTTGATAAACAAATCAAAAAATATTTGTAACATTCCGAAACATAAATCGGCCTACTAGATTTTTGTCATTCTTTACTAAGTTATTTGGACATATAAAGTAATTCGAAGACGATCCAATAATTGAATCAGAAGGTAATTCATTTTAGTCTGTGCTATAATTCATTTTTGCATTCAATAAAACCTTTACTAGTAGTTGGGGGAATAAATATGAAGCAAGAAATTGAAATGAATAGTTACTTGAAAAACAGGGTAATTTGAAAATGACGTTATATTTGAAACTTGAAAGAGTAACAAAACGAACTCGATATTCATATTCAGAGGTAATAAGAGCTGAATTTGCACTTATTTATGTATTTTTTTTTTGTTTTCTTTATTTGGTTCCTGTTCAGAAAATGAAAAAAAAAGAGAGAGAGCAATGGGTAATAAATTGAAGAATTAGTATTCAAAGTTCCAAACCGTGTCTGCAATTTATTTATTTATTTTAATTAATTAAAACTATTGAAATGTTATTAATATCCCGTCTCGATTGTTCAGAATTATAAAAAAAAAAAAAAAGCTTTAATTTATGATAACTTGTTTTTTTGCCTTTCAATTATTAGATTTGCTTCAACAATTTATTTTATTCCACTCAGCTTTAAACTTTTAAATTCATTGAGACAGTGATGGAGCATTTCCTACAAACTTTTTGATGTCATCAATAGATTTAGTTTTTGCATTACTTATTAAATTGAGGCCACAAAACGGATTTACTAATTTAAATTAAAGAGGACAATAATGCGTATTATAATTAATAGCAACATGTTATTAGCAAATAAAAAATATAAAATCATTGACAATTTGACATGTGTTTAAATAAAGGTTGCACCAAAAATTATCAGATGAAATCTATTTAAACATTTTGTATCTTTGATTAAACATCAGTTTGTAATATGTTGTGCATGCGAGTGAAATATCTGTCAATCTTGCAGAAATCAGAAAGGAATAAAAACGAGAAACTGATTCAATTTCCCCTTTTTGTTTTCTGTTAAAGTCGACAATTCATGGTCAAGCTATTGCATTACTTTTTAAATAGGAGTACTTTACAGGGGAATTGTTCATGTTAATGAGTCAAATGAGTGATTTTGAATTTTGACTAACTACTGAAGACACTAGCATTTTTCTTTAAAACAATGTTATTATTGTTAACATCGCTAACTTGCAATTAGCTGGATAAAATCAATTTAAATGTGTGTGTAATTTTGTACTATTGTTGTATTTGCATTGCATGTAGTTTATGTAGTTATATGTAGTGTGTATTTATGTGTGTATTGTATGTGTAAAATTCATTTAAATTCAATTTCATAATAGCATCACTTACTTCATTTTACCAAATAAAATTTTTATAACAATGTCATATCATGTTGCTAGACAAAAAAGGCAAGCCACTGTGTCACTTATCTAATAAAGGTGCATAAAATGATCCTCGTTAGACAAAAAAGGCAAGACACTACGTCAGTTATCCGAATAGAGGTGAATATAAATTTATCTTCTCTGGACAAAGGAAGTCAAGACACTATGTCCGTTATCCCAATAGATATGGATAAAATGATTCTCCCAATAGAGATGTACACTTATCATAATAAAATTGCATAAAATGATTCTCGGTAGACAGAAAAGGCAAAACGCTACATCACTTATCCCAATAAAAGTAGCAAGATACTCTGTCACTTAAAGCAACCACAACTGTGCTTTTCGTGGTGGGTCATACCTTAACTATTCATGGGTCTCACACCATTTTTTAACCATTTTTTTTATTCCATTCCTTAACTAAGAGCATCTCTAAGGAGAGAGGTAGAATCTTATAAATATCATATTTGCATATAGGAAAGGTAATTGAGAAGGTATTATACCTTTATGTTTTAGAATGCATCTTGTGCTATTTTTATTTTAGAAAATAATTTACATTTTCTATATACATATTCTTTTTGTAACTTATTATATACATATTCTTTTTGTAACTTGTTACTCCTTCCATTCCATTAAAGATGTCCACCTTTTCTTTTTAGTTTGTCTCACTCAAAATGTCCACTTTATATATTTAAAAATAAATCTCTTTCTTCTCCCTCATTAAAATATTTATCTGTTTTTTTCTCTATATGTACTCCACCTAACAACTCTTCCTAAAATCATGTGTCACTCAAGAATGTGAACGCCTTGAATGGGACAGAGGGAGTACTCTTTTTTGGAAGGGTATTCCATTTTAGAAAGGTAAATAGATGATAGTAGTATTCTTTTGGAGATGCTCCAAAGGACAGTATCTGCAACAATCCATCTCATCACTTTCATTAATAGAGTCGCAGTATGCATTTAGGACGTTCTAACATAATAGAGTCATTTACTCATTTTTATATTTGGCAAAAAGCACTACACTCTCTCCCTCATACTTTATCCTCTCTTTTACTTCATTCTCTACTCATCTCTCTTACTTTATCATTTCTCTTACTTTATTCTCTTCACTTCAAATAAAAATATTTATTTCTTAATTTTTGTGCCGAAAAGAAATGCATGTCTCGATTAACATAGAAGGGAGGGAGTAGTTGTGTGATCGTTCAATTAAAAGCAGTGTTAAATAGCCTTATTAAGCATGTTACAAATGGTACTCCACTAACCACAAATGACAAGTTTACAACTTGAGCAGTAGTGTAACACAAATCAAGAAGTCATGCGATGAGCATATGCACTCCACACGATATTGCACAAACGATAAGCCCAGCCATGGCTACGAACCCGTAATTCCTGCATCAGATATAATGTATCAACCCGATTTTAATAAATTTTTACATCGACATACAAACATAAACAAACGATGCACGATAGATACTCATACTATGCTGAAGTCTGAACTGGTATGATATTGATAGAAGAATTCGAGAATGAAATGAAACATAAGAAGCACCCACCCGATTTTAAGACGATTCTTGGGGTGACCGGTAGAGTAGCCCGTGAAATAGAAACAGCGTGTAACAGTATATGCAGCCCCGAGTGATGCAGCAATGACAGGATGCCGAATCCCTCCCAATATCAATAAAATCAACACCATCGGCATCAGCTCCAACGAATTTTGGTGCCCCCTCTGCATTTCATCACAACTTTTAACACGGATCAATAGTGAAAGAAGATGATCGATGTGTTTTGTGCAAACCTGAACGCAGTTAAAGAGCTTGGCATCCTTGTTCTCTGATTCGATTGCGTACATGGTGGGATAGAACACCTTATACCTGCAACCAAATCATCAGATCATAAACACCAGCATCCAAATTAAATTGAAGATTAGTGACAAGAAATTTACTTCTTTCTGGCTTTGCCTACTTGGATAGTCATCCACACATTCAGAAAGCAATATGCAACAACAACAAGAATCACGTATCCGTATTCCTTTGGGAGTAATTCCATTTTACCCATACTCTTTTTTAGTATTTCTCAAATTTTGTTTTGCTTAAAAGAGAGAGCTGGTTGGTCTGGAATAACTAGTTTCCATATTTTGTAGAATCATCAGCTTTTTCCCCAAGGTACTGATTGACTTTGGCTACCTACTTCCGTTGTTTCTGTCAAATTAGTAATTTTCAATGACTTGAGCAAAAAATTACTAATACTCCTATATAGAGTCTTCAATTTTAGTTTGAAAGTATAAAAGTATAGTTTCTCTTTGCATAGAAAGGTGGATCATACCTCTTTGGTATAGTACTATTACTATACATACATCGAGAAAATATTGACCATTAAATTATTCTTCGTCAAAACTTGCATCTTTTTGTTTTACTACTTTTACTGAAAACTTGCATCTTTTTGTTTTACTACTTTTACTGAAAACATTATCGATAAACTAAATCAAAAACCTGGGTCACGAAATCGAATTCGTTTTAAATCCCAAATGCAGTCACTGACTGGGAAACAAAATTCTGACGAGGAAAATAAAAGCAATAATTTCTACTCAAGAACTCGATGGAGTATTTCCCATCTCAATCCTTAATTTATATGCTCTAAACATACCGAATCTTGATTGGTAATTGGACATAAAATGCTAAATGGGTTTCAGAGAGAAAGAAAGTAAGAATAATTGATTTTCCACACGAGTCATTTTACTGATTTGTTTGAATATTTGACAAACATAGATCTGCTTACATTGAACAAAATACAGGATCTCAACAAGGATGGCTAAATATCGATATTAGCAAAAATCTCGCCATCAGGATAAGGCGGAGATGAATTTGGAGATCTTTGACTGGGCCCTTTCTCTTTCTTCGGGGCCATCAAGGTCACCGATGTTGTCATGATACTCCTGTTATTCATATACGGAAACAAAGAGTGCAAAACCAATGTCAACAAAATTGATGTGTGTTTAAGCATATACAACCATCACAAAGTAGAACAAGCACAACTGACAACACAATTGATGTGATGCCATCAAATGTAAAAATTCTCCTGTAACATATACCATGAATACCCAAGTTCAATTAACGCATCCAAAAGAAGCAGATTTTGTAGGAAGGGGAGAGGAAGAAGAATTATTGAAGTTTAAGTGCCATTTTAGCCATAAGTTGATAGGCTAATACAATACCTGAAGAATATTCTTCAGGTCATTCTTAGTTAACTTTTGTTGCTTCAAAAGCAGTTCAATCCTTGCTCTCATTCGAGGGTGCCTATAAAAGACAAATCCACCAATTACAAACACAGCACAAGAAAAACAGCACCAGAAATTAGTCTTTTTTTTAAAAAAAAAACACAGTCCTCTCATTGATTGATGTACAGTATAAGATATCCAGACTTACTCAGAGGTCCAAAGATGGCCCAGGATAACCGCAATCAACTGCTAAGCACAAGAAATAATTAACTACAAGAATAACCAGTAGAAAGTAAAATAATTAGTAACAAGAAAAAAGAGGGGGATGCCTGAAGAGTATAGAGCCCAGATTCCAGCTTCCGATTATATTTCTCATCATCATCAATCTGCAACAGTAATACAGATATACTGACAAGATTTATAGCAAAGGAATAGTGACAGGAAAGAAGAATATAGGTGTTAAGTAACCTCAAGATCATCAAGCTCAAGCTCATCAAACCGTTCAGTCTCTTCTTTCACTCTATCTGAATATCTATAAATCATACACAGAGATTAGATTCACAAGATAATAAAATATCCCAAGTAGAACTGTCAATTTTGTGGATATCTGAAAGATGTGCTCAATAATTACCTCATATAGAGTTCCATAAGCCGATCTATCTTTTCACACTCATTTTCAACAAATTTGCTTAACAATCTTTCCCTTCTCGAACCCCTCAAGATTCCACCTGGAGCATAATAAGCATTGTTATTGGCACCATTACATTATTATGGGAATGAAAAAATGATAACCACATGCAAAGGGAAATACAACTACAGATTCCAACTCTTGCTACGAAGATGGCAAATTTTACTACAAACAAGTTTGGAGAAAGGCACAAATACCATCCATCTAAGATTGAAGGACACATGAAGTATCAACCCTCATGGAAACAGAAATGAGATCCACAAAACATAACTCCGTAAGATTTTAAAACTCAGGGATACATAGCTAAACCAAATGGAACTTGCCTGCTTACCAAATAGGGATGCAATTAGAGATAAGAGGCGTTCTTCCAATTCTTCCTTTGACTGTTTTTTCTTATTCTTCTTGCTGAGAGGCACCTAACCAACAAAAAAAAGGCCAAGACTTCAGATACAAAGGTAGACTTGCAGGCGGTGGATATATAACAAGGTCTTACAAAATCAACAATCATATCTTGGAGCCAGAATTCAGTTCACTATATCACGAACACTGATCAACATAACATAACGTAGCAATCAAATAACAGTATAAAAAGATATTCATGTCACTATATCCCATGACTAGCGTGTTAAGGCTGTATTCCAGTTGTATAACTCCTCGATGTTTATACTTTCCGTCAACTAAATTGAGTTCATTTACAAATTTTAAACATATACAGGAGAGCAATACGAATTATATCACTAAGTGATCAATAACGAAAGCACTTGAATGTAGTATTGACCGCACTAAATGGATCTTAAGATGGAGGAGGGGACTGGACTTGCCTTACCTTACCCATAAAAGCAGGGAAAGCAGTCTTCAACCCCATCACATCAATAAACCGTTCGCACGCAGGCGGATAGTTGGTCATTGCGAAATCCAAAGCCCTGATGGCGGAGCCATAGCATAGTTTCTTCTGATTCATGATAATGATCATCAACTCTACCCCTTCCGCCTTCACAAACCTCTCCTTATTCTCCAAAGGCATCAACACACAACACAGAGAGTCAAACAAATTCTCCACCATCTCCTCCTCATCGCCCATTTTCGGGTCCTTCGACTTATACATTGCGACGGCCTGCAACAAAGTGTCTACGCCATTCATCTGGCCAAACCTCTTCTGGTTCGCAGCACTATTCTGCAACAAAATCGCCAAAATCTCGGAAGCATACTGCTTATTACTATCGAATTCGCGTATCTTAATCCGCGCCTGGAGCCATTTCAACAGCTTCGTCTTCTCACACACAAGCTCGGATGCAGAAGGCTTCACCTCGATGAGATTCTCAATAGTCGACAGCGTGTTGTAAATAGCGGCCGACTCATCGGGGTCGGAGTCACTCAACCGCGACAGATTTTGCACCAGCAATTCCACCGCACTGTTCTCGATCAGCGCGTCGACGAGCACCTGCGCCGACTCCTCGTTGTCCTCGATAACGTCTGCGTCGGTGAGGTCCTGCAGGAGCGTGACGGCATCAATGGCGATGTCGGTATTGTCGTGGTTGAGAAGTCCAGCGATGGAATTGACGGTGCCGAGGCTGACGAGGTCGGGATAGAGCTCAGGCGCGCCGGCGAGGATTTTGAGCTTCTGGAGCTCTTCGTGGAGCTCGAGCTCGGAATCGGCGAACTTCTCGGGGTTGTCAGGGTACTTGAGGCGGGCGGCGGTGTTGGCGTTGAGGCGGCGCTCCAGCGAGAGGGCGAGCCTCTTCAAGGTTTTAAGGTCGAGGGTTTCGATGGCATTTTGCTGCGATTTCTCGAGGGCTTCGAGGAGAGAGAGGTCGATTGAGGCGTCGAATGGTTGGGGTGGCTGCGGGGAGGAGGAGCGGATTCGTTTCTGAGGCGGCGGGAGGTCCATTACGTCGCCGTTCCGTTCGATTTTGTTTTTCCGGCGAAAAGCCCTAAATTGATTTTTTAAAGAGGATGGCTCTGTGATGACTGATGGGTTGGTCGTTGGGAATCGGTTGGGCTTATATATTGGGTTGGCCCAATTAAGTATAAGAAAATGTCATTGGATTGATCAAAATTTCAGGGTCCAGTATCAGGGTTAAATAAATACGTTTTAAAGTTTGATATAATATCTAACTAATTAAAATAATAAATGATCATGTTTATTCACACTTTTATAAGGGGATTCAAATTAAGGATTGCATTCTTATTTTTATGCAGTTAAAATGAGATTATGTTAAGAAATCAAGAAGATAAAATTTAGTGGGCATATTTATGTAGTCTTTTATAGTTAACTAACTTTAAAAAAGAACATAATATAAGAAACAACGAAAATACCTTAAATATACATAAATATTTAATGAATTAACTATGAATGTAGCATATTTACTTGTATAAAAGAAGATTAAATTGATACATTAGATTTTATAAAATTATGTGAGTTATACGGTGAAGTATAAGATGAGTAAACGTGTAGTAATACTACTCAAGCATAAAAGAGAAAAAAAGGAGCGTAACAAGAAAAAGAGATTAGCATCAAATCTCCATCTCATTGGCAGTAAAAAAGAGAGTACAGTCAAAATATTTAACAGTAAAAGTAAATTCCGTGTTAAACCCTATATATAAATTATAAACCGACCCCCTCATAGCTTTGGATTTAAGCTGAACTTCCAAAATTGAAAACCATTCCCTCCTTTTTTACAGAAATCAGTCTCTCTTTTCTCAGATATAAGGCGAAATTTTTTCTCGCTTTAAACAAGAAATCACTCTCTCTTTCTCTCTTTCTCTCTTTCCATAGTTACTAATATTGAAACCCTATATATACACCACACCTTATGCGCGCGCGGTATTGATCAAAATCAAACAGAAAAATCAAATCTTTCCTTGTCAAGAATCATCTGAGAAATCAAATCGATGGGGCGAAGAAAGTTGAAAGTGGAGTTTATTGAGAAGCAGAAATCACGGCTTCTAACTCTGAAGAATAGAAAGGAGGGGTTGAAGAAGAAACTCCACCAACTCACTACTCTCTGCGACGTTCCCGCCTGCATCATCATCCGCGACCCCACCACCAACTCCACCTTCATCTGGCCCGATGATTCCGCCCTAATCCGCCGCCTAATCGACTCCTACAAGGCCGATCCCGCCGCCGTTAGGGCTTTTGGGGTGTCCGATTTCTTCAAGGGGAATGCCGAGGAGGGACTCGTGAAGAAGAAAGCGGAGGCCAAATACGGCAACTGGGACGATCGCCTCGACCACATGGACGAGTCCCAGTTGCGGGAATTGAGCGACGCCGTGCGCGCCAAGGCTGAGGCCTTGCGGTCAAGAAGCGATTTCTTGAAACGGGAGGAAGAGGAGGAGCAAAACAGCGATGATATGCTTGATTTGGAAGACATGTTTGATCAAGATGAAATCTTGTCGATTGCTGATGCTGTGGCTGCCAACGCCAATGGTCAACTTGCGGTGCCGGACTTCTACTGCCCGCCGCCTCTGAATCTGCCGATGTTGGAAGAGGAGAAGAGCGACGACAATGTGGTGCTTGATTTGGTCGGTTTTGATCAAGATTACACCTTTTCTGTTGCTGATGTTATGGCCAACGCTCAACTTCCGGTGCCCTTCGTTGATCACAATTATCTCAACTACGGCTACTGCTCTCCGATGGATGGGAATGTGAATTGGTGTGCCTTAAACATGGATCAAAATCTCAACGGCTCTGTGAATTGCTTTGCTGGGGATGATGGTGCTGACTTGGCTAGCTATTTTTGGCACTAGAATCATGCTGCTGCTGCTAATTGTGGAATCCCATTTTTTATTTCTTTTCCTTCTGTGGATATTTGCCACTTTGGAATTTTGTCAATTAACTGTATATGGTGGAGTTCAATGATAAATGTATGTTGTTGGTATCAAACAAGGCAATTGCACTGTGTTTTACATTATCATTCAACTATATATAAAAAGATCCCAAGTTTGAATTTTTGGTTTTAATATTGATGTCAAGTTGACAAGAAAGAATTTAACCTTTGCACAACTACAATACTTGAATCTGTTTATTGGTGTGGTTCTCTAAGATTGATCTTACCGTCTAGAAAGAACGTTTCGTCTATGGTGGATAAGCGTTGATTGGTGCGATTGTATCGTGCTTGGTCACCTACTAACTGATCAAAATAAGGATGCCGCATCAGCTTTTCCGGCTGCACGACTCCGGCCTCGACCAGCCTCTGATCGATGCTCTGCCACTCTTTCACTACAAAGACATCATAGGATTGAAGGAGCCATTTGAGTGTGACATCTACTATGGGACGGAAGGAGTACTATCTCTACTCCCGTGATATTTTCCGAGTGTGCCATCTATTATGGTACGGAAGGAGTACAATAATATTACACAGCTATCACCCCATCTGTTAACTGAATAGTACTATATTGAAAACATTTATTGAAAGTAGCATCGTGTCAATGGGATTCCCTTATTTCCATAAAATAGCTTGTCGTATTGGAAAGTTTAAAATTATGATGATTTCTTTATTTTATTTCCATTTTTCAGCCATGAAACATATGTCCTACACAAATATTCCAAATATAATACAAAATGATAATATGATATGTTCAAGATAATAGAGAGGGACAATTAGTCCAACATTCAGTGTTCTCTACTCCAAAATATCCTCCACACACTAAAGCAAGCAGGAGATTAATTTCAAACCAGAGATGGCTGGGCAGAAAAGGGTCCTCTTGCTGTGCGGAGACTATGTCGAAGATTACGAGGTCATCATTTCTTATTCTTTTCTTCCAACTGTTCGACGAATTCACTATGTGGGGTTCCCCTGAAAGGATTAGCGATTGTGTTTTTAGGTGATGGTTCCATTTCAAGCGTTGCTAGCATATGGGCTATCCGTTGACGCTGTTTGTCCCGGCAAGAAAGCGGGCGACATTTGTCGCACTTCAATCCACGATCTTCTAGGACATCAGGTTTTGTGGAACTACGTTGTGATGTCATGTCTTCCGTGGGTGTTTGCCTTGATTAAAGTTGAAGTCTTGCAGTGTTTTTTGTTGTTCTATTTTGGATCTATTTGCTATAGTACCTAGCTTTGATATTGAGTGCAATATGCAGCTGCTGTGTTTCCTTTGCTTCTATTGTTAATTGGTCGAAGCATAGTGTAAGTTTCTTGTGTGCTAAGAGGGTGTTTGACTAAGCGCTCCAACAACTGATAAGATATTTCAAGACTCTTGTAAATTATCAAAGTGTTTGGATGATTGAGTTAGAAGCAAATTTCTAGTTAGACAGAAATTTGAGGACATATTAAATTGAGAGGGTATATGTTGGAAATGACAAATCATAGTAGGGTTGTGTATTTAAATTGGTTGTTGCTTCTGAGATCATTCAAAAAGTAAGATGGGATTGATGAATTCATTTTATGTTGAACTTATTTTGCAAACACTTCTCAAGAGCTTATAAGCTCCTAGACAACTTATTAGTTGTTGTTTTTAAGAAGCTTCTAAGTTAATTTATCAAGGTTGTGGAAACATTAGTATATTGTCAACTTCTCATTGTTGTTTAATATTTATGCTTTGCCTGGGGTGACTACTCCTAGATCTTGTTTAATAATATAGAATTTGGCGGATGGGTTGGATTTAATAAATTAACTCTATCATGTTACTATATGTTTATTTTGATGAATCAGGAAGGAATTAGTTGATAAATCTTACCCCACCTCTTTAGACCGAGATGCATATCTTCTGTTAAATACTTTAAACCTCATTAACCAAGGGGCTTGAGTTATCCACCTTTTTGTAGAAAGTATATGTTAAATATAGTTGAATATTGTTGTCAATCTACCATTGGGGCATTGTCCATCCTTAGGCTCTTATCCACCGAAGTAAACAAGGCCATGATGTTTGTGAATCTGAGTTTATATCTGTACATGTTGCACCACCATGCTTTGGTTTGTTTAGTTTGAAGAGCTTATAAATTTCCTATTAAAGAACATGTTATTGGAGGCCTCTATTTACCCACAATGCTAATCTTCAAGATATTTTTTTTTTCATTTAAGAAAAATTCTCCATTTGCAATAATTTTCTCATTAAATTTCCTATCCTAATTGCTTTTGCTCCCATTTTTAACTAACTGGCAAGAGTGCCTAATCAGTGTTGATTGTAATTGCTAATGTTGCGTTACTGTGTATATAATCGAGCAACTCTATTCCCTGCCTTAATTACTAACATGCTTTAATCGTGATTGAAAATTACTGCAGACATATTCCGAATCAAGGGGGCATAATTTTGCTCTTAATGCTACTTTTAATGAAATAGATGCCACCAAATATGATGGACTGGTCATACCAGGAGGACGTGCCCCAGAATATCTTGCGGTGGATGATTCTGTTGTAGCTTTGGTAAAAAAGTTTGAAGACTTTAGAAAGCCAATTGCGTCCATCTGCCATGGACAGTTGATCTTGGCTGCAGCTGATGTTGTTAAAGGCAGAAAATGCACTGCTTATCCATCTCTTAAACCTGCACTCGTTGCTGCTGGTGCACATTGGGTAGAACCAGATACCTTGGCCTACTGTACCAGTGATGGAAACCTGATAACTGGTGCTACATACTATGGACATCCTGAGTTCATCCGCCTTTTTATCAATGCATTAGGAGCCAAGATATCTGGTTCTGGAAAGAGAATCCTATTCCTTTGTGGAGTAAGTTCCGATTATTTAGTTTCCCATTTAAGCTTTAGTAATACAATAGTTGGAACTTCAAATTTAACATGCTTCAAAAGTGTAAGTGGGGAGTCAATATACTCTGACAGTATACCTAAACTCTTTAGCATGTTCAGTCTTATTAGTTATGTGACTCCTCCTAACAAGTTTTGTCCTTATCTTTATAGTTACTTCACTATATGAGTAGCTCCAAATAACTCCGAATTGTGTAGCATCACTCATTGTTTTTAAGTTGAGACTTCAGATTTGAGAAATATGGGAGTTTAGGTTAAAGTAAGTACACATTTATTGAATGATGTGCTAAAAATCCCGTCGTGATTCATATCAAGAACTTTTTTTTAAAACAAAAAAACTCTGCAGATGGATTGCTGTACTAGCTAATAGGGAGTTTGATGTTTTGCGTTTTATGCTTTAATGGGATACTCTTTTACGGCCTTGGAGCAGGATTACATGGAGGATTATGAGGTGATGGTTCCATTCCAGTCCCTTCAAGCCCTTGACTGTCACGTTGATGCTGTTTGCCCAGGGAAGAAAGCAGGTGAGACGTGCCCTACAGCTGTCCACGACTTTGAAGGTGATCAAACCTACAGTGAGAAGCCAGGCCACAACTTCACTTTAAATGCGGATTTTGAAAGTGTGAATCCCTCAAGCTATGATGGACTTGTCATACCTGGGGGTCGTGCTCCAGAGTATTTGGCGCTGAATGACAAGGTTATTCAAGTAGTGAAGGAATTCATGGCATCCAATAAACCAGTAGCATCCATCTGTCACGGGCAACAAATTTTATCTGCTGCGAATGTTCTGAAGGTAGCTTTCTTTCGTACCATAAGTGAAGTGATGCACTTCAATTTTGTTAAGTTGAATGGACAGAGGGCAATTTGGTTTGGTCTTAATTAATGATATAAATGTTTCAGGGCAAGAAATGTACTGCATACCCGGCTGTGAAGCTTAATGTTGTTCTAGCGGGGGCTACATGGTTAGAGCCCGAACCCATTCACCGGTGCTTCACAGATGGAAATCTGGTTACTGGAGCAGCCTGGCCGGGCCATCCGGAATTTGTAGCTCAGTTCATGGTGCTCCTTGGCCTGAGTGTATCGTTCTAGGTACTTCGTCTGCATGTTTCTGCGTCGCTGCATAACCATATTCATCATCAAACATACATATACATTACATGTATGCTATGTCTTGCTGTGCTTGCGTTTTTGCTTGCTGGATTTGGACAGAAAGTATCTTCTAGAGAGAGTTTATGGTTATTTATCTTTTTGTTGGCTATTTGGTGTAGTAAGTGAAAATCTGCAAAAATATGGAACCAGTGCTAGAATTTTAAAATATTCATAGGGTAAAATAGTAAATTTTACCTTCTTTAGAAAGGTAAACACTTGATAGAAGTCTTGGAACTAAAATCTGAGCCCCACAATATCTAATTCCATTTTTATAAGAATAAAGCTCCATCATTATATTCTCATCAGAATATATTATTTGTAAAATTAATTCGCTCAATCACATCATTATATTTAATTTAATACTCAAAGTGTAAAGATCAATATGTCGAATTTCTCATAGACTTAAACTAACATATTTTGTTGGAATAAAAAAAGTAAGACCTGATTATAAACCTTAAAACTTTTAATTTCTCATAAAATCATATTGCAGAAAAATGGGGTTTTAAAAATGTGTCAAATTGTAGTATATAATTATAATTAAATATTTAACTGGTCATAATATAGATGAAAATGTGTCAAAATTTAATTTTCGAGCATAGAAGGATTGTGTGGCTGATCATAAATTACTACTAGGGGTATTTAATTTAGGTTATGCGATGAACTCATTTTTAAGATATTTTTACGTAATCACTAATCAACATCTGGTTCGATGTTAAATTTAAAGACATTATTGCATATTAATAATATATGATAATTTGATTATTATTTATTAGTTATAATCATATAGTACTAAAATTTAGGACTTACTCATTAAAACATTTACATAATTCAAATATTAGATGTAATTATGTATAATTTGAGATGTTTTCCTTAAACACTCAAAGTTTTATCTATATTAGAGTATCTCCAGTGCCGGCTAGCCAACCGGCTAGCCGATTCGCGTCGCTAGCCGGTGACGGCTAGCCGAACCATTGGAGCAGGCCAGCGCCGAATCGGCGAAAATACCGGCGTAGGCTCGATGCGCTGGCCGCCATTGTGGCGGCCCGATCGGCCAGCGCCAGAATTTCGATTTTTTTGTTTTTTTAAAACCTATATAAGCGCGATTTTAGTTTTATTTTCATTTGCACCACTTGTTTTAACGAGTTTTCTCTCTCTAACTTTCTGTACAAGAGCATCATCGAGCAATGAGTAACGCGGGTGGTAGCAGTGGTGGGGATGCTGAGGAGTACGAACGGAGGATGAACGAGGCTATGGAGGCCTACATGAACCGCGAGATGGAGCGGTACATGCGTAAGGTGGAACAGCAGGCGATACCTCGCCCTACACGGGTTGTCCACCGCCGAGCAGTTGATTGATCGGGATCACGTAGCTGCACATCAGAGGCTGTATGACGACTACTTTTCGTGAAACCCGCAGTTTCCGCAAAACATGTTCCGGCGGCGTTTTAGAATGCGCAGGGAGTTGTTTATGCGTATCGTTGACACTTTGGAGCGTCGATATCTGTGTTTCCGCTCAGGCACGATGCGGTTGGCAGACCCGACCACACCGCTATTCAAAAAGTGCACAGCGGCAATCGGAAAGCAGTTGGCCTACACGGAGGCGCGGCAGACATGTGGGATGAGTACCTCCACATCGGTGAGTCGACAGCCCTGGAATGTCTGAAGTATTTATGTGAGGGCGTGATAAACATTTTCGGTGAGCGGAGTACCTTCGAAGCCCTACTCCCCAAGATTGTCAGGCATTTGATGCGAGATGCACGGGGAGCAGCATGGGTTCCCTTGGATGTTAGGCAGGATAGATTGTATGCATTGGGAGTGGAAGAATCTGTCCGACCGTGCCTGGAAGGGGCCTACACGACCGGCTACAAGTCAAAGAATCCCACGATGATCCTCGAGGCCGTAGGCTGATTACCGGCTGTGGATCTGGCATGCATATTTTGGGGTAGCTGGGTCGAACAACGACCTCAACGTCCTCAACTCGTCGCCCCTATTCAACGAGAAGTGTCAGGGCATCGGTCCAGCCGTCTCATTTGTGGTCAACGGCAACCGGCATGATACGGGCTACTACTTGGCGGATGGGATATACCCTAGGTGGCCTCGTCTTTGTGAAAACTATCGTGCACGCAAGTGATGAGAGAAGGCCTACTTTGCGGAAAGGCAGGAGTCGGCGCGCAAGGACGTGGAGCGCGCATTTGGTGTGCTCCAGGTCTCGATGGGCGGCAATTAAGGGTCCAACGCGTTTGTGGGATGTCGGATGCGTTTCCCAAATAATGTACGCATGCATTATCATGCACAACATGATCGTCGAAGACGAAGGCGTACAACCGACTAGTTGGGCCAATGACGATGAAGCCGGTCCAAGCCACGGAACGGCCACCCCTAGCGTACGACGTGGGGTACCTCTCGATGAAGCCGGCCGCCTCAAGGAATATGCCGACATGCGCCAAGTGGAAGCTCATATTCAACTCCAAAAGGATATAATTGAAGAGTTGTGGGCACGGAGGACTGCACGGCCGATAGTTTTTTTCTTTATTATGTAATTTTTTTTATCTATGTACCTTTTTTTTAATGCAATTAATGAATTTTCCCGTATATGTCTCGTAAATTTAATTCCGTAATTTAATCGTAATTTTAATTCCGTAAATATAGTATATTTGAATTATTTTTATTGCGGCTGGCCTATGGTTGGCCTAAATCTGATGTGGCAGGTGGATTTTTAGTGCTGCTGACGTGGCAGAGAGAGAGGGTGGTTGGCCTATGGCTGACTTATTTGCATTGGAGATGCTCTTATCCTTTTCAGATGTCCTATAAGCTAAGTAAGTCATATCCTTATTGGCATTCACTCTCTTTATTTTTCCTCTCTACTTTTTTATTTATTTTATTTTATTCTTTCTACTTAATTAATAAAATTCTATTTTCTTATATTTTATGGCAAAAAGAAATATCTCACTTAACTTTGTTGTTCAGCATCTTGAACTCGGCAAAATAGCCCCATAACTTCGGGAGAAGGGTGCCTCCTCACAAAGGGGGTCGCAGTGACCAGGTCCGGGCGACTGTTTACCAAAAATACAGGTCTCCACAAAGTCGTAAGACCATGTATGGGGGCTGACGCCTGCCCAGTACCGGAAGGTCAAGGAAGTTGGTGACCTGATGACAGGGGAGCTGGCGACCGAAGCCCCGATGAACGACGGTCGTAACTATAACGGTCCTAAGGTAGCGAAATTCCGTAACAAAGCACGGAGTGAGCAGTAGTTATCATCTATAGAATACAACAAATTATTGAAAAAAATATTATAGAATAGCTGTATAGGTAACATCACTTTCAAAAATGATTTTAAAAAGACATCACTTTCAAAAATTTCGGAAAAATTAACTTTATCGAACTATATTGTAAATTATTGAAGCGGTTTTGGTGAGAAGCCCAATTTGACCAGAAAGAGCAGGTAGATTCATTTGGAATATCCTTACATGGCAGGTTATTACATTAATACCCCTGACGTCATTAGTTTAGTGAGCAGCGTGAATACGATACAACAAACCAGAAAAACCGGTGGCTTCTTTTGTCGTCTAATGATGTTATAATAAATTATGCCGCACCAAATCATACTTTATCCTCCCACTAGTAATATGAAAAATAAAAATCTAATCTTGCTGAATCACAATAATAAATTATAATGCATATGATATTTTTCATAACAAAAAAAGGAATAAATTATTGATGTTTGTTAAAAGAGAGTAAGAGACGACCCTACATCGTTATTACAAATTCGATAGGTATGAAGTTATTCAGGGAAATTGAAATTAAAAATCTCTCTTATTTTTGGAATGTTTGTATAAAAATAGGATCACTCGAATCAAATTCACATGGCGAGTACGAGTAGGAAGAGACGTGATTAATTTAAATTCATTATGGAGAGAATAAAAATCCTACACAGATTTATGGCCTTACACATTTTGTTACTATTCTTTTTCGATATTGATCTCCTTAACCAAAATACAGCCTTTCACAAATGTACTATTGCTTATTGTTTAAGTATGCACACGTAGATTCCCATTTATAAGTTAATAGTACGTGTACGTTAGAACTTGTGAGTATATATGGGTAGTACTTACTTTTTGTTTGACACTATATTCTTAAATTAATGGCACTTAATTTTTGTTTGACACTATTTTCTTAAATTAATGGATAAGCTTTTATTCTTTTTCTCATAGCTCGCCTAGCTATTACTAAAACACACCTAATTAAGTCTTTAAACCTTTGAAATATGATGTACTAATGTGAGTTTGAGTAGGACTAAACTAACTTCAAATTGACTTGCAAAACAAATTTTAGGACCAGAACATTGGGCAATAACTTATTGTCTTGAAATTGAGAGAAACAGTTGGGGCAAAGAAATCAAAATGGGAGACACAAGTGGGGCAAGTGCTAATCAAGTAAGTGGGGGACTCTTTGGGGGGGTAGGAGTAGGACCATGGATACCAATTAATTACTTTTGGGGAGATCTAGGCTGTTTGGATTTTTTGGTTCGACTCATAGATGAGTCATAAGTACAATATTAAATTTTAAAGCTTATAGTGTACTACAGTATACGTTATTATTGGAAGGCTTTGAAGCAATAAAATAAGTTCACTTTTTTTTTTTTTAAATTGTGCTTTATACTACTGTTTGTACCAAGAGGTTATTTAATTTAATTTTTTGGAAGGAAGGATGATGGATATTTGTTATGGTTATGGACGATGACACTATATAGTAGTGATGTTAAAGGATAGTGGATACCGTGTAATACCATGTTTAACTTAATATTCACATGTATTAGATATTTGATACTCGTAAGTGTCGGGTTTTGTATTGAACTCTTGTTATTAGGTATACTCGATCAAGTATTGAGTATGTACCTAATTAATTCCAAATCACTCTGATTTCTGTTACTTTGCAAGATTAATGATTCCCATCATTCAAAAATAACTTTCTTTTATATGAATACAACCAAAGCTATGAAAATGTGCATGTATCATGTTAGCAGGAATATAAAGAAATAGTAATTTTTAATAACTTCAGAAAGAATTTGATTAATATCAATCGATGCACTTAAAATAGCCATGATAGTTATTCATTAAATACTTTAATTAAATTGTGCTAATTTAACTAAACAGAAGTATATCAGAGTGTCCATAGCGGTGGCCTTTTTGGGCATGCCATAGTCACCATTTCTTGGGCATGCCCAACAAACTTGGCCTTGCCCATGAATACATGGCCACTAATCACCATTTTTTGTTACATTTCAACAATTTAAATTATTTTCATACATTTTTATTATATTTTAATATTACTAGAATAAAAATTATATGCTTGTAACAATTAAAAAATGCATCCTTTAAAAAAAATGCATCCTTTAAAATGGAGGGGGGTGAGACTCGATCTCCACGGTTGGGAAGACGAAAAGTTGTCAAATCCCAAGTCTCCATAGCCGGGAGAATCATCTCCACCTTGCATTTTTTAGAGTTTGAAAATGGTAGAGATTGCAATTAGGGTTTTGAATTGAGAATGATAAAAAAAAATGGGAGGAAGTAATATTTATAAAACAATTTTCGAAATTAAAAAAAAAAAAAATCGGAAAGGGGGAGGGCCGCGACTCTTGGCCCCTGCAGTGGCGAGCCGCGCCTCGCGCCCAAGGGCCTCGGCCTGGCCGAGAGCTCGGCTCTCTCTCGTCCACCCCCCTGGGCCGCACCGCCTCCTCGCCTCGGTAGTGGGGGGCCGCGCCTGGGCCAACTCCGGGCCAAGGGCCGCGGCCCTCCCACTGTGGACACTCTTAAGATAAGTCATATCCGAATCTTTTTGGGTCTCTAGCCAAGCTCATTAAATAGTCTTTTAGATTACATCAAGTATTATATATCCAGTACTTGTTTGATAAGTTAGTAATGCCTAGTTATAGATACTTATATGACTATTTTCAAGTGTTTGGTATATTAACATATCATGTAAGTCTGTGTTATTCTCTATGGTCCATCCAAATTCATAGTTTTTCCCTCAAAATAGAAGGATATGTATCTCACAAATTTCATCGAATAACATTTTTGCTTCATTTCTTGTCTACCAAAAAACAACGAAAAAAATTCACTTATGAGCTTATTTTGATCACAACAGTACAAATAAAGGGGTGGGGATCGAGAGTTGCGAGAGACTCTCATATAAGTCATTATAGCAAGTTCTCTGAACTTCTCAAGTTGTGATATTTTCTCTATCTTAAATTTTGGGTTTAATAGTTTATTGCTTATGAGCAATTCAAACTCGTGAGTGAGTAAGAGTAATTGACTAGAAGATTCGAGGTTGAATCCAATTGGTGGAGTGAGGGAATAGAAAACCCTTGTCTAAAAAAAATACCAACTAAAAAAATACTCCATATGTCCTACAATAAGAATCACAGTTTGTCATTTTGGTTCGTCCCACATTAAGGGTTAAACTTCATTTTTACGATAAATGGTAAGTATGTCTCATATTCAACTAACTCACTTCACTCGCATTTTATTATAAAACCAATATAAAAAACAGATCTCATATTCCACTAACTTTTCCAACCCACTATTCTTTACATTTATTAAAATTCATGCCCACAATAAAAGTGACTCTTATTATGGGACGGAGAGAGTATTTTATAATCTGTAGAAACATGCCTATGATCCTTATTCCGGTCAATGTCTGTCAATTTGCATTTTAATTTAGATATTAATTCCGTAATTCAAGTATTTTTGGAAATCATCATATAAGATCCTTAGGAACGAAGATCCTAGATGTATCCTAATTGATAACATGATAAATTTAGTGAGAAAATTTAGGATGAGATAGATTGTTTTAGTGTGAAAAAAATTTGTGTCAAATGAGATATTTATAGATGACAATAAGAGGTATTGGAGGAATAAAAAAAATGAAAAAATAGGTAGAAATCCATCAAGTAACATGTAGGAGTATATATGAATATTATAGTAAACATGGAATAAAAAATAATTTTTATGATTCAAAAAAATGCCTAAAATGCACACTCACTCGCAAGCCCGCTAGTGAGCTCAATGTCGCACCATGATTGGCCTAGAGAGGGTGGCGCGTGGTGGAACAACCTTTTCCTCTTCATGCCTAGGCATGACGCTCATTTTGGTAGCTAGTCTCCAACGTGTTCTGCCTTCGATTTGAAGGAATAACCTGTTGGATAGTTGAAGGATATTTTCGATCTTGAGTTCACCACAAATAAGTATTGAATCTATAGTGAGAGACAACCCAACTAAGAACGAAAAGAAAGAACAATTGAATAATAAAGAAGCCACAAATTTGATAGGTTGATGGAATTTCTACTATAATTATACACCAAATTTGAAAAGAAAGAGTGAGATTTAAACTCACAAAATTATTAATCAACAAATATGTCGCTTACAACTTGTCCCACACAACTTAATTATGTTTAAAGTATAAATGCTACTCCTAATACATAAGGAAATATAAGTAATAATGAAAGCTAATAAATGTTAATTAAGGGTTTTGATTAATTGAGACATGAAAAATATTTTTAAATTAATTAATTATGAAAGGGTAGAATGGCAATTTTATGGTATATTTTATTCAATAGATATTTTCTTTTATTTTTTTTAAATTTTTTTTGAAGTTTTATTTTTTAATTTTTTTTGTCAACTACATATACAATTCATGTCAACTACATACATATAATGTCAATTATGTTTATAATCCATGTCAACTACATATACAATTGATGTCAACTACACACATATAATGTCAACTATATATACAATCCATGTCAACTATACACTATAATGTCAACTATATGTATAATCCATGTCAATAATATAAGTCGTTGACATGAAAATATTTGTTGTTGACATTAATTATTTGTAAAATGTTGTTGTTTACATAATAGTTGACATAAATAACGTTTGTTGTTCTCTATAGTTGACGTCGCGCAAAAATGACAATTATGCCCACTAATTGACATAATGTCTCCGTAGTTGACATCCCACAAAAATTGTGAAGGAGTGGTTGAAAATGCATCTTAGTTCTCAATTGGACTCATAAATCCCAACCTAACATACTCTGTCTAAAAGAAAATTTAATTGATATAAAGAAAAACCTAATTTTGTTAACAGTCAATTAATGTCGTTTTAAACTTTCCAACTAAGCCCTACTATAATCAAATTGATAAGTTTTCGTTAAAAGAATGAAACGTAATACTCCTCTTATCCCATTCAAAATTGATAAGTTTTCATCTTTGAAATATGTCATTCAATATATGATAGTAGTATATTTCTAAATAAAAAATATCACTCTTTTCTAATTATTTTTATAACTTAATAAATTAAACAACGTTGTATGCAGGGACGGAACTACCATGGGCCAAGCCGTCGCTCCAGCGGGGGCTTGGCTGGCGGCGGTCCTGGTAACTTCACTGTGGCCGGCCCTGCATATGTCTCTTTTACATTGTTTACAGAAATGACCAAGGGAAGTGGGAAAGGGGAAGAAGACGATAGGAAAAAAGGGGAAATAATTAGAGAGTAATTATCATTAAATTTACGGCCGTGCGGGGTCCACTTTTAATTAGAAAATTATTATAATTCCTTATATAGAAGTATAACCGAATTTGCAATTTTTTTTTTGGAATATTATACCTAATGCTAATTTTCTTGCATTTATAGTTTAATAGTACATGGGTTTCTGTTTAACAAAATGTTTTGCATTATCTGTAGTCATTTACATAATATTTTTTTTTTCAAATCGTAGTTAATTTATTTGAAAGTAGAGTATTAGATCTAGAATTATAAAATATATTAGAATGCATATTTTCCCTTTTTTTCTTCTTTATTTTAGTAAAACATTATCTTTTTAAACATTATCAAAATACGACATTTTGTAAGTTCAAAATACGACATTATCAAAATACGACATGTTGTGGGATTTAATATTCTAAGTTCAAATGTTATGAGACTCGCCAATTTTTTAACTAAAATTTTGTAATTTGAATGACTATTATCTCATGTAAAAAATATATTAAATTTTGTATTTGAAATTTATTATGTATTGTGTTTTCATTATTTTACAAATTTATAAAATAAATAAAGGTGTTTAAAATATTGAAATAGTATTAATTTAAATATATATTTATTTATTATACGCAATTACAAATAGTTTTTTATGTATAATTTTAGCACCGACTTATTTATATTTCTAGTTCTGTCCTTGGTTATATGGCCTTTGAACAAGATGGATTAGAGCAAAACTACCATGAGAGATAACTCATTCCTTTCCACTAAAATAAAATGTTTTTTTTAAAAATGAAAACAATATTATTTGTATATTTTATTTTTTTTCTATATTTTTTCTGTATTAATTCATGAAATGATATTACTACATAAAATCTCATATAAAAAATAAATATATTTCATATTTTTTTGAAACAGGATAAATATTTTTTATATTTACTGGGATAGATAGATATTTCCATGCGTCCAGCTCAGCAAAAGGAATTGCAATTGGATTCAAACTCCAAAACCAAAAGCATCTGTATGAATTGGGAGAGAAGGAAATATCGCGGAAGCCGACATTGTTGGGCTAGGCTAGTCTGTCGATTCCACCCAAATCTAAGCTGTGACCCTCTCGTAAATGACGTATTTGCCCCTGAACAAATGAACAATATATAAACAGCGTTCATGCACATAACCTTGCATAAAAATCGCGAATCCGACGCCTCTCATAATTTCCTTCTCTGCCTATAAATTCCTACTCCCAAAATCAAAACAAAAACCTACCAAACACAGCGCTACAGCGAGAATTAGGGGAGGCGGTTTTCTCCGGAAAGGATTCATAGTTCTAATAGCAATTGATCGATCTATGCAACCGAGGACGGATAACCCATCGGTTGTGAAACTGGCCATCGCTTCCCATTCTCGATACTGTGAATGCTGCTTCTTCTCTGATTATGATTATTATGAGCTGGTTTGATGATAATCTCCGCTCCGCCAACAATCTCAGCCGCTTCATTGCCGGCCTCTTGTTGTTCCTCCTTTATCACTCTTCTCAATTGATTTCCAATTTCCCTGTTCCTATACACCCGTAAATTCCCCTCTTTCTTCGTTTCGAGATCCGATTGTGTTTTTGTGAGATCGATTTTGGTTTCGGTTGCTTCTTCGAATTTCAGAGAGTGGGCGGAGGTAGAGCGAGATTTCGTGGTTGTCGTATGATGGAATTCAAATATGGCGATGATTCTCTCTCCGGTGACTTTTATGATGGTGAGCAATAGTTTCGAATTTCGATTGTTTTCTTGTTTAATATAATGCTAGGTAAATGACAGCAGATTGTTAGATTCGGCGATGACACGCTTTAACTTATGATTTTTTTTCACGCTTACTATTATTCCAACTTAGATCAGGACTCTAATGCGTTTGTTTGATAATCATCTGGTATCATATTTTCTGTGTCGATGATCACCTGTTTTGGATTTGTCTCGGTGAAATCTTAATTTTGTCGCAATTGGTTGAAAGAAAGTGAATATCATGGTGGTGACTTTGCTTCCCAAGAAAGATTGTCTATCTGAAAATTAGTACTAGTATAACATTAACAAGCTCTGCCTTGTCCATGCTTCACGTTGAAATTATCTGTTTCATCTGTCTATGTTGAGTATGTTCCATTTATTCTTTTAATTGTTGCCATGAAAGTATAGAATATACCTACTGCTTTATGTTTTGGAACTCCTATTATTCGTATGAATTCGTCATCATAATGATGTATTGTCATGTGGTGTCCAGACATTTATGCGTCCCTTGCTGATAGATCAAACAGTGCTTCACCTTCTGTTATTGTCATTGGTGGGGGTATATCAGGGATTGTTGCTGCGCGCACGCTTCAGAATGCATCTTTTAAGGTGGAATCTCTTAGTTATATTGGATTCTTCTTATAGTGATTGGGGTTGATTTATTTATCTTCTTTTTGGGTGGTTGATGTGGGTTCTTGTTCAGGTGATCTTATTGGAATCTCAAGATAGAATTGGTGGGCGCATCCACACAGATTACTCATTTGGTTGCCCGGTGGACATGGGAGCTTCATGGTTGGTTTAAAATTTTTTTCTTCTGTCATATCATTTCTGAAAGAGAAGCATGCCTTGCGACTCTATATGTTTGATACGTCATAGGGCTTTATTATGTGTTGACTAAGGCTCCTCTAATTTTTGTGCTTCCTTCCCTTTTTGAGATTCTAAAGTGACCCAATAGTGTGTGCTGTGCTCTCAAACGTAAAAAAGCAAAAAGATCCTTATGGTATCTATAAACCAGTCCAGTCCAGTCCATCAGTCCAGTCCATAGATATTTATTGATGGATGGTCAAGATTCATTCTCAAACGAAATTATGTTTTCTTTTACATACGATAATGAATTTCTGTGATAATGTTATTAATGTATACTATACAATAATTTTATTTATAATTATACTATTTTATGATGTTTATAATGGAGTACAATATTGCTTTTTTCACAGATTATTGAATATAATGCTGGTTTCACCAATACACAACTCCATGTGTATGTATAGCTGTGTATCATTATGATTTTGAACTCTATTTTTAGATTAGTTGATGTGAATTGGGAAACCTGAAAATTCCAATCATGATACCTGGTTTTGTTTGCACTTTGCAATAGATTTGGTTTGCACATATGTGCATAATATGCTTATTTTTATAAAAAAAAAATGCTATTTAACATATATATTTCATTTCAGGTTACACGGTGTTTGCAACGAGAATCCCTTGTCTCCTGTCATCCGTCGGTTGGGCCTCACAATGTATCGTACAAGTGGTGATGACTCCATTCTATATGATCATGATTTGGAAAGGTATGTAACTATTATACCTGCACATCAATCTGCAATACATCATAATTTTCTGTCTAAGGATCTTGATTTTTTGTCTTTGGTCACTGCAGTTATGCACTTTTCGACAGAAATGGGCAACAAGTTCCTCCAAATATAGTCACTGAAGTTGGAGTCACATTTAAGAAAATCCTTGAGGAGGTATGACCTCATTCTATGAATATGTTTCAGTATAAACAGCGCCGAAATCTATCTTCTACATGCATGCTTACTTAGTAATGGTTTATCTTTTCTAGACGGATAAAGTGAGGGATGGACAGATCAGTGACATGTCTGTTAAAGAAGCAATTTTGATCGTGCTGGAAAAGAATCCAGAGTTAAGGTACCAGAAACTATTACGCCCTTGTGGTATTTTAAAGTACATGGTCAAATATAGATTTTCGTTGCTTACGGTTAATATGCCTCTGATCAGACAAGAAGGCCTTGCTTATGAAGTGTTGCAGTGGTATATATGTCGAATGGAGGCTTGGTTTGCTGCAGATACAGAAATGATATCACTGAGAGCCTGGGATCAGGTAAAATGTCCGCCTTTCTGCAGTTTGTGGACTGCTCTGCTTTTCATGTAGCATTTTTAGCTCTCCTAAAATAATAGGGTCTCGGCAATTGTTACTATTAGTACTATGAATTCATAATAGTTGTTAATCAAATCAAATTTATTCTGGAAATGACAATGTAGTTCACTTTGGGTTAAATGTTGTATGGAAGTCAATACTTATTCTAATATCAAAATTAATATATGAAATTTAGAGTAACTGCCTTGATCTTTCTTCAAAGATGTTGAATGTTCTTTGTATATGTTAAGTATCCATCTTAAAGTTCTTATTGGATATAGAAGTGAAGCATGTAGAACTTAGTTCATGTTAAGGACATAATTTTCCTATACTGGAGTTACTAATCGAGGTATTGCTCCTAGGCTTCCATGCATAATATCTGTATTATGATTTGTTGTGAATGTGATTGACCTTTATTGCTTAACCTGCCTTTCGGAATTCGTGCTTGTTCAGGAACAACTCCTTTCTGGTGGTCACGGGCTTATGGTGCAAGGGTATGATCCTGTGATAAAGGCACTGTCAAGAGATATTGATATTCGCTTAAATCATCGGTATGCATGTTTTATATTCTCGTTATTTCTTTCATCTCAGTTCCCTCTTTACTCTCTACTTCTTTTTTTCATCTCACTCTCTTAGAAGATTAACTCACGAATGCCATTAACAGGGTAAAAAAGATTGTCAATGGGTATAAGAAGGTTACAGTAGCAGTTGAAGATGGGAGGAACTTTGTTGCAGATGCTGTAATTATCACTGTTCCATTGGGTGTTCTAAAGGCGAAGGTAATTGAGTTTGAGCCTAAGCTCCCCGAATGGAAATTATCTGCAATATCAGATCTTGGGATAGGGAATGAGAACAAGATCGCATTGAAATTTGACCATGTGTTTTGGCCTAATGTGGAGTTCTTGGGCGTTGTTGCCAACACTTCATATTCTTGTGGCTACTTTCTGAATCTGCACAAGGCAACGGGTCATCCAGTCCTTGTCTACATGGCAGCCGGAGCTCTTGCCAACGATCTAGAGAAGCTGTCTGATGAGGCTGTTGCTGATTTTGTGATGGTGCAGCTGAAGGGAATGTTTTCGGATGCCACAGAGCCTGTAAGTAGACATTTTGAGTAATTTTACGTATGACAACAAGTTACAGCATTTGACGGTGTGTTGGTGTTGGTGACAGGTCCAGTATCTTGTATCGCGTTGGGGAATGGATCCCAACATCCGGGGATGCTACTCGTATGACGCAGTGGGTAATTCGGATGATATATATGACCGGCTGCGGGCTAGCGAGGGGAATATCTTCTTTGGAGGTGAAGCAGTGAGCGTGGATCATCAAGGTTCGGTTCATGGTGCGTATTCAGCAGGAGTTATGGCGGCTGAAAACTGTGAGAGGCATCTGATGCAGAGGATGGGAACGCTGGAAAGGAACCCCCTCGTTGCTTGTCGAGAGGAAATTGTTGAAATAACTGTTCCTCTTCAGATCTCTAGATTGTGAAGATTGTTGTTTTTTTTGTCTTTTTCCTCTGAGATTTGGCATAAGCCTTTAGTCTCATTGTCACTCTACTGTTTCTCCCTTGGATGTTATTCTCAAACTTTGGATTCTATTTCTATTTCTATTTCTTGTTTTAATAGTGACACTTTGATAATTTATAGTCCTCACATTAATAGTTATGGGTCTTATTGCACACCTTGTTACTATAACTTAAAGACTAGTCATTTAATTGAGCATCCTAATAAATGAAAGTTAAACTTTAATTCTTCATTAATATAATCATCGTTAATGGAATGGGTTGATAAAGATTATGTCAATTCGATTTGTTTTGCTTTTCCGAATTCTCCTATTTGAAGATTCCTATCTGAAGATGCCCCATTTTGTGGAATTAATATGTTTATAGAACTTAGTTTCGTGCCGTGTTCGTATAAAATTAGCAATGATTACGGCAATTATATAGGAAGTAGAACCTGACCTTAATTTAGTTGAAGAATGAATAATCAATTAAATTGGTAAATAGTACTCCCTCCGTCTCCGATTAGGAGTCACGGTTTGACCGAACACGGGTTTTAAGAAATGTAAAGAAAAGTTGGTTGAAAAAGTTAGTGGAATGTGAGACCCACCTTTTTATATTGATTTTATAATAAAATGTGTGTGAAATCAGTTAGTGGAATGTGGGACCTACTTACCATTTATGGTAAAAATGAAGTGTGACTCTTAATTGGGGACGGACCGAAATGGAAAAATGTGACATTTAATGGGGGACGGAACGGAGGGAGTATGAAACAATACAAAAGCTTTCAAATATTGATGTGTAGGTGTAGCATTAAAAGGGTGTAACAATCCAAATCCAAATAGTAGAAGATTATGAATTTGTTACTATGATTGTTACGAAATTTGGAAGGAACAATTAGTATGATTTTGAACCGTCGTCACTTAATCAGGTCGGTGAGAAAAGTCCAATTCAAAAACCAACAATTCTCCCCACCATCACCATCACCACCACCATCACCACCACCACCACCTCTTCCCTCTTCAATTTTCTGTGAAATTCACACTTTCTCATTGCTTCCGAGCTCTGTTTTGCAAGCTACTCTTCTTCATTCTCTCAACAAGGGCTATGGCTGATACGGCTCACAATAACCTCAATGCTAAACTCGTTAGTCGCGTTCTCTCCACCATCATTTTCTTCTGCTTGTTTCTTTTCTACTTTTCAATGATTTTGGGGATTTTCATTTCTTAGGTCTTACTTGGAGACATGGGCACTGGTAAATCGAGCCTTGTCATACGTTTCGTAAAGGGCCAATTTCTCGAATTCCAAGTAATTCTTCATCCCCAATCTTCTATACCTATCATCGTTGATTACATTGTGTGTAGATGAATGGCGGATACTCATCATTGCTATTGATCGTAAATTTGGGGTTATTTAATTTTGATTCAGAATGAGATGTCTGTGTTAATTTCATCGATTTGTTGCTGTTTATTTCACAGGAATCAACCATCGGGGCGGCCTTCTTCTCACAGACGGTATCTGTGAACAGTGCCACTGTGAAGTTTGAGATCTGGGACACTGCTGGCCAGGAGAGGTATCATAGCTTGGCTCCCATGTATTATAGAGGTGCTGCTGCTGCGATAATCGTTTACGACATCACTAGCTCGGTATTCACACAACCCTCATTATGCATGTTATATAGATCTGATGAATTATATATACTGGCTGTATCAATATACTTTGCTGATCTTGCCATTCATTTTATTTTTTGGCACCAAGCACTCTATTATCTTGTTTTTATCATGTCTTTTTCACAAACAATAAATAAGGGTGTGATTTCTGAGGTTTGTTATATGGATATTGCCTTTTGCTTCTGCTTGGTGATGCAGGATTCATTTGCAAAGGCTAAGAAGTGGGTGCAGGAACTACAAAAGCAAGGTGCTTATATTTTTGGTTGTTTCTCCTTTGAGCTGCTTGAGATAAGCATAGGCCTAATATCGTGAATGGGGTTGACCACTCATTCGATTTACACTAGAGTAGGGCTTGGGATCTCAGGGAATAAGGAAGAGACATATACCAGTTGTTGTTTTGTTTATTTTTACTTTTTTCTTTCTCTTTGTTTATGTATGTGCTGACACGTGTTCTCAATGTCTGCAGGTAATCCTAACATGGTAATGGCACTGGCTGGAAATAAATGTGATCTTGAAGACAAGAGGAATGTAACTGCAGAAGTAAGTATGCTGTTTTTTATTGGGGTGCAATTATCTGTTCAAATGCCGCTGTTCTTCATCACCCTTAGTTTAATCATTAATGTGGTCTTATATGCCACCTCGTTTTCGCATGCTTTTCTGTGAGGGTGTATATACTACAACATTTGTAAAGAATTTGAATACCACCAACCTGTATGTAAAGCTTTCTCTTCCTCTTCTATCACCTCCTGTGCAGGAGATTATGAAATAAGACTAGAAAGATGAAACGAGCAATTCAATTTGGGTGTAGAAAGTTTTTGCAGTAGATAGTTCTTTGACCTTTGATCATCATAAAATTGTTGTAGTTTATTTAAATCTCCACTTGCATAATGTCGTGTCTTGATAGGTGAACTCATATCGGTATTAATTCATTGATAGTTATCTAACTTATGCTGAAGCTACTTATGCTCTGAACAATGCTAGTTGTTTTGTTACTGTTTGTAGGAAGCACGTGCTTATGCTGATGAAAATGGTCTTTTCTTCTTGGAAACCTCTGCAAAAACTGCAGTTAATGTGAATGATACATTCTATGAAATAGGTATGTTTCTTTCTTTGTTTCCAGTTGCTTGTTTTCGTGTTTTGAATTTGGAGGAATGCTGTCAAGGATTATGAAAATTCAAATGCATCTATTGTTTCACATTTTCCTTATTATACATTTATACTTACCCCCTGTTCTTACTTATCTAACCAATGTCTTTGTATCAGAAGGTTTCTGTGTGTTATGATTATTTCAACTGTAATTCCTTCTTGAAGCGTTCTTGGTATATACTCTCCATAAAAATTCTGTTGCTTGAAAAAGGATTTCTTGAGAAGTGGAAGAATAATCAGTGAAAATGTACAGAAGAAAAGGATCAAGTAGGGGGCTTAATAGTTTCCATTGTTTAAAGAACTAAAATCTTAATTTTCTGTCAAATTGCCATCAAGTTGTCAATTAGAGAGCCTTAAACATTAAGCATTTCCTTCTTTACTCTTTCATTAGGTTTCTTTCCTATACTACTTCTTCAGTCAGTGGAATTCAACTTGTCCACTTTTTTATTTTAGAAACATTTTCACACCACATTAGACTACTACTAAGGTGAGTCTCATTATCCACTAGCACTCTCTCTGTCCCATTAAAAATGAAACGTTTTCCTTTTTGGGTTGTCCCATTAAAAATGAAACGTTTCCTAAAATGGAAACAACACCATCTCTACATTTTCATCTCTCTTACTTTACTCTCTCTTCATTAACTCACAAAACAACGCTGCATAAATCCCGTGCCGAAAACCAAATGTTTCATATTTATTGGAACGGAGGGAGTACTTTTCTCTTTCTTTCTCATTCTTTACCAACTTTGCATTAAAACTTGTGCCGTCCCAAAAGTCTCTATTTTTAGGGGTCAGAGAGTATATTTTCTGAAACGAAATAATAAATTGACATAGCCTATCTAAATCGGAAGGATGATCTAATTCTTCCTTAGGTCGGTATGCTACGCTACGCCACTACGGTCACCACCCTGATAATATTTTTGGAAGAAGAAGAAGACATTAAATGATGTCGTTTCGAGATTTTAAAAAGCTTGATTTGTGAATTACAAATTTACCCCTGATTAATGTAAAAAGAAACACGTCATTCACCGTCATCTGTTCGCTTCTATTGATTCTGCCCCCTCAAAAATTATTTCCTGGATCCGCACTGGATACTTTACAGATGCGCAGTTGTTCAACAATCTGGACGCATGAGTATTTTAGTATAACCGTCGTGTCTAATACCTGCATTATATGCAAGGTGAGTGAGCGCTTAACCAAGCCACTGATAGTCACAATGGACATGGTGAAAAGCACAGGCTTGTTGATATATTTTATATCAAGTACACTCCATTGTGGACTTAGGATGAGCTTGTTTTTCTCATGTTTGAACAGATCCTGTAGTTCCTTCATGAATCCCTAGGAAATTGATCCTTTTAGGAACTTTAAATTTTTTATCTGACTTTGGGGCTTTGGTAAAGAAGATTTATCAATACATACTATTTCTTGGGGCTATCTTGTGAATGAGATCATGATTCTTCTAGCTTATTTCTGGATTGACCCTTTATGTTCATCTGAAAGCTCAATAACAAAAATAACACCTCAATTGATATGTTTTCTCTTTTGTGTATTGAGCAAATTCTGTACCTTCCTGGTGTTATGAAAAACACTGGTTCAATGTTTGCTACTTGCTAGAAGATGCATAGTTCTTCTTGTATGTTTCATCCTGGCACTTTTTTACCAGTACATATTAAACCAAAATTATACTCCGTTAGAATACACGCACTGATACATGATAGTGTGTACTGTGTAACTGCTTGGCTAGGCATCTGTTTCCATATCTTAATTCTCCCTGTTTTATCTGTCATTATGGAAGCCTTATCCATGTTTCATATTTCTTCTTAAGACCGTTTTCTGGATATTATATTATGTTAACAAAGTCTTGTGAATCTTAGTCCATGTAAAGAAGAAACATTGTAAACATTGTGAATGCTGTATTTCTGTTTGCTTCTTGCCTCTTGAATTAGTATTCCCAATTATTGCCATTGTTAATTTATCCTTGCTATATTCACAGCTAAGAAGTTACCTAGAGCTCAACCCACCCAGAATCCAGCAGGAATGCTCTTGGTTGATAGACCTGCAGACGGATCCCGTGCTGCATCATGTTGTGGTTAAGAAGTGCCTGGGAAATAACTGTATGATCCTCCACATTAGTTCTCTTGCCTTGTCTTGTTCTATTTTTTTTCTTTCCATGCTGTCAATCTATCCTGGCTGATATGCTTCTGCATTAGACCGGCAGGTACTTTTCTTTGTATGTCCTGCGTCCATGGATGTTGCGAGAAGTGTTCATGTGAGACTCATTATGGTCTTTTCATGATCTGTCTCTCATAGGAAGCTGTAAATGTAGTTTTTTTTTGTGCGAGTATGTCGACTGCTGACTAATCATAAAATTTCATCTCTTCACCTCTGCAGCGGGTTTTGCATTCCCGTACCTTAAATCAAGAGCGTGACCTAGTATGTGAATCAAGAATGACCCAATTTGTCCACGATAATGTTCGTCTAATTTGTTATACTTCATGTCGTAGTATATTTAAAGATAATATTTTGTTAGATCTCAAACAATTGAGGAGCTTGCAATCTTATGAATCCTTTAGGTTATAATGGAAGTCTAATGTCACAAATGTCGACCATTTCTGCTCATTAAAGGTTGAAATCGTACTCACTTATTCATGATGCAAGTCTTTCCACAATTGTGTACACATTAATAAAATAAATATATATATATTCTAAATTAGACTTAATTAATTATAACTTATCCTTAATGAAATACTTTGTCAGATTATAAAAAAGTTTTTATTTTTGGTAATATTAAGTGTTTCATTATAATTTATGGCATCATTCTCATTTTAATCTTATCTTTGTGAAATTTGGTAAGTAGTTTTACATATGTATTTGGCATAAGAATGAGGTTACAAATTGCATACGTAATTTTCTTTGCATGTGTACTTTAACACGTATTTAAAACATTAAGCAGAGGATGTCCAAATAATTTTCTTTGCATACGTAACAACCGAAACAATGCACCCGAAATCCGATTCCAAAATAATTTGAGGTACCTAAATACTCGATTCGTATGTCCTGTGAAATCAAATATCTGAAAACCCGATTTGCAGTGTGGCAATTTTCAAGTTTACAATGTTTACAATTTGTAGATCACCATTGCATGTCCACGTTTTTATTGATTTTCGTGCATTTGTCGTTTAATTTTAATTTGTTTGACATTTTGACGTGGGTTGACAAACTGGGTATTATTCAATATTCAATCAAGTAACACAATACCAAATATCCAAATTGTTTATCACCCAATTCTCAAATTTGACGATAGATATCGGGTTGAATAGAGTAATACCAAAAACTCGATATTCATTTGGGCAACGTTAGTTTTTTAATGAACTTTGAAAGGATTTAAAACTACATAAACTTAATTGCTGTACCAGTTTTCCACAAATTACATATTTGCTCAAATTCAGTCCGACATGAAAAATTGGAATGTCAATGACTATATCAGACCTTGAGAAGAACAATGTTGTACATTGACATTCGTATTTGTCATCTTAGGTAAATTTGTGGGCAAATCGTTAAAATAATTAAGTTCTTAGAGCATGAGTAGTGGAGCCTCCATTGGGGCGGTCGAGGGAGGCGAGTTGTCCGCCCCACTCCAAGACCGCCGACGTCGTCTACCACTATTTCCGCTGAAGGAGGGAGGGGCGTATAGCCGGGCTCCTCGGCTGATTCACGATGGTTGTGAAGCGCTACCGCGAGCATTGCTTTTAATTCATTTCCTTTTTTGCTTATCCTTTAAACATCAATTTCGTAATCCACATTTCGATGCAACCACACGAAGCTAGATAGTGGTCACAGTTATACTGACACCCGACTGTGTTTTGAAACCACCTACTCCATCTCCTACTACTGCACACACATATCAATGATATCATATTTGTGTGTATAGTAGTAGATGGAGTAGGAAATGGAGTAGGTGCTCATTGTTAAAAAGGCAGCATTACAAAGTTTAGCAGGACGCATCATATTGAAGTACTCCATATATAGTGTAATAATGCGCATCAATACAACATAAGCGAAGGCACAACCAAAAAAGCTAATGCAACCACATGGGATTGGTACATCTATCATTACACTTTTGAAAATGACTCACCATCTAGATATTAGTACATCAATTAGAGTATGAAATTGTGGTCAAGGATCATTAGACTTTTGAAAGTGACTCCCCAACAAGATATTACATCATTTTTATGAATATGTGTCAAGGATCAAACCTAATTCCAAACATTTTTTATCTGAAATAAATAATGGGGACAGATCACAATTTTCCCTGTATTTTGTTGTACTATGTTCTCTATTTGAAGAACACTGCCCCATCATATAATCAATAAAAAAGTCTGTCAAAGTAATAAAATATTTTTCTCTGTTGTAAGGTAAGTATTCACTACATTTTATTTCAACTAATAAAATTGTCAGATTTTTTTGCATAATGACATTCATTTTTGCCAATATCCCGTTGAGTTGTGTTTGTATGTTCAATTCCTATAAATGTTAAGTTAAGTTATAGTTTAAAGTAATGATTCAAAAATGTAATTAGATTTTGTAAACAGAAGGAATAGAGAGCAAAAGGAGTAGGCACAAGTTAAATTGTGCGATTAGATATTTAGAATGGTAGCATAATATAGAGTCCACATGTTAGGCTGGATATTTACTACTCCCTCCGTAGGCCATTTAGGATAGGCACAAGTTTTAATATAAAATTGGTAAATAAGATAGGAAGAGAAAAAATAGTTAAAATTATATAGTGTATAGTGAGATCCATAAATGATAAATTAAAAGAGAATAAGAAAAATGTTGTCATAAATAGATATAGACTGTTTTTATGGGATAGACAAAAAGAAAATATGGCTTATTTTTTTTTTTTAACAGAAGGAGTGTTAAATTTACTTGAAATATATCAAATAAATTCACAATTTCTTTAGATATGATATGGAATGCTTATTATTATGACCCCCTCTCTCTCTTACTAAGGTGGTCCATGAGAATTGTTAGCCACATTTCAAAGTGTACCAATTATTTTTTAAAAAGATTTTCCAATTTTTTTGATATGGGCATAGATCTATGTACTATTTATAATTTTTAGACCATCTCTAATTATACACTAAATCTCATTTTTGATATAAAAAGCTTTTCCAACCATACCTATATTTATACCCATTTTTTAGTTTTTTCATTAAATAACACCAAATCCACCTTAGTACAAGGCAGAAAATATGGCTTATTTTTATTGAACGGAAGGAATATTAAATTTACTTGAAATTATCAAATAAATTCATAATTTCTTTAGATACGATATGGAATGCTTATTATTATGACCCTCTCTCGTACGAAGGTGGTCCATGAGAATTGTTAGCCACATTTCAAAGCAATGTTTTAAAAACCGGACCGGTGAGTGAACCGGTGAGGCTACTGGTTCACGGTTCAACAGGTCCGACCAATTTAACTATTGGTCGAACCGTTTTACCGTTTACCGTGCAAATATATATAATTAAATATACTCTTACAAAATATATTAAATGTAGTGAGTAATAATAGTACTCCCTTCGTTCCACAGTAATAGAGGCGTTTCGTTTTGAGCTCTCATTTTGAAAAAAATGATAATAAATAGTTAAAGTGGAGAGAGAGTAAAGTAAGAAAGAGAATAATGTAGTGAAGAGTCTTATTTACAATATTTTTTCTCTCACTTTACTCTTTCTTCACTTTAACTATTTATTATTATTTTTTCAAAATGAGCTCAAAACGAAACGCCTCTATTACTATAGAACGAAGGGAGTAATATATAACAAAATATATATTACAATTTGTATATAATTAAATATGAAGAGTATTTAAAATAAGTGAATGATAAAATTTACATAATAATTAAATCCAAAATTATTAATTAGTGTAGTTAAAAAAGTAGTACATATTATACCTATGTATAAATAGATTAAATTCATATTAATTCAAAGAAGTTTATGTGGTGAAATAATATTATAAAAGTATAAAATTAAACATATCAAAACTAACAATTATTTAAAAGTATAAAATTAATATAAATTATTAATTTGTGTGGACCAAAAATTACAGGTTTAATTTATAAAAACAATTAATGTTCAAAATATTCCATTCAAGTATATGTGGTGGAGTGGTAAAGATGTTGGTATTTAAGTTGGAGGTCTAGGTTTCAGTCCCTATTAGTCTCGTATTTTGAAAACATTTTAAATATAAAAATCGGTTTCCAGTCTGATCGGCTGGTTGTCTCGTATTTTGAAAATATTTTAAATATAAAAATCAGTTTCCAGTCTGATCGGCTGGTTCTGATGGTTCAAAGCAGTCTGACATGCAAACAGTTTTTAGGGATGAATCGGACCGGATCAGTCGCCGGTTCCCGATCCGATCTGGTTTTTAAAACATATTGTTTCAAAGTGCACGTACTAATTATTTTCTAAAAAGATTTTCCAGCTATTTTAATATGAGCATAGATCTATGTACTAATCATTAGCATTTTCTTGATAGGTTTTTAAATGGAAATGGATTTTCCATACAAATGTATACTAGTTTAAAATATTGAATTTGGAACTAGAGATTGCAATTCTCAGTAGTCAATTCCATGATAACAAATGAAATCTAAATGTATAATACTTTCTTCGTGCGCGAATAGGAGTTCCGTTTTTATATTGTAGTTCATCCGGAATAGGAGTCCCAGTTCACTTGTACTATAAACGGGTCTCGTTTTCCATTAACTCATTCCACTCATATTTTATTTAAAACTAATATATACAAGTGAGACTCCTATTCCACTAACATTTTTCCACCCATTTTTCTTAATATTTCTTAAAATTCGTGTCATCTATAAATGAGACTCCTAATAATGGACTGAGGGAGTATTACACAACATTAATCAAGCCATTAACAGTAAAGTAGACCATATAAATTAGCTATCCAGTATAGACTTCTTGACCAAATAGAATCTTTGCCCATATATTAATCACATTAGAATTTAGGCCTATATATATGAATTACGGAGTTCTTGCTATAGAGAAATTTTTGGTTCCTCAACTTTTCTATCTATGTAAGATCCCATGAGCAAATGTTTAGAAAATGTTTCATTATCAGAAATTCATGTAAATCAGTAAGAAAATTAGTTATTGGGATTGTCGATGGAATTTATAATCTTGAACATTGAAAAAGATGATTGTTTAAAATTGAAATTGCATAATGGAGACATGAGTCATATCGATTCCTTGATTCAGAACTGTTACCGCATTTTAGGACTACCAATAAACAGGGCGCTTTACGAGTTGCGAAAACTGGAACTGTGAACCGATGGTACTTACCAAAAAAATGATGCAACCACATGAAATTGATACATCCACCATTACATTTAAGAAAGAGTCCCACCATCAAGATATTATACGAATTTGTGGTCAAGGATCACTCTTGGTTACAAACAGTTTTTATCTGAAATGATAATAATAGTACCAAATCACAAATTTTCTTGATTTTCGTCGTATTGTATAGGAGTGCATGTCTGTTTGTAGTGCTCCCTCTGCACTCATAATCAATAGAAAGGTCCATAAAAATAAAAATGTCAAAGATGATTTTTTTTAACAAAATGACATTCATTATAGTGGGTTGAGCACGTTAGGATGTGAATGGATGGATGTTGAATTCGTATAAATGCCAAGTTGTGAGTTTGAGTTTATGTGATCAATAGAGATTAAAAAGAGTAGGCAAGAGTTTAAAATTGTGAGATAAGATATTTAGAATGGTAAAAAAATAGAGTCTACAGTTGAGAATCTCTTTTTAATTTACTCTAAAGGTATCAGATATATCCAAAATTATTGTAGATAATAATAAATTTATACGAAATGGAATGCATATTATTATGTCCCTCTCCCATACTTTAAAGTGGTCCATGAGACTTGTAGAATTGTTGGGTACATTTCTAAGTGTTCCGATTATTGTTTAGATATGGGCTATTGTTGTATGTACCAATCATTAGCATTTCCTGATTTGTTTTTAAATGTGTGTGTCTACGGTGTTGTATTGTATGTGAGTGTGTATAGTGTGAATGTGGGCCCACAAAGTGTGTGTGCAGAATGGTATTTTGTGTGATGTATGTGTGCAAGTGTGTGTATCATACGAGTATGAAGTATGTAAGATATTTAGAATTTAACTATCTACTTTAGATCTAAAATTTAAATAGTAGAATTATATTTAAAATTATAACTCAAATCTTTATAATTCCAAATTAAAATATTTTTGAAATTGAAAACTCCATTTTCCAACTCCATGGTGTGCCAAATCAAATGCAACCAAAATGTATACTGGTAATGTAAAATTTATTCACACTTTTCTATATTGGCTCGTCTCAAACTACTTACTATATCATCCGTCTCAACTAAGTTGAGTCAAAACTTTTGGCACGAAGATTAAGAAATTGTGTTGAAAAGTAAAGAGATGAATTAAGTAAGAAAGATAAAGAGATAGTAGGTATGTTATGGAATAAAGTAAAAGTAATTTGATGTTTTGTTTTTTATTAAAAAAAATAAATGACTCTACTTAGTTGGACATTTAAAAAAGAAATATGACTCAACTTAGTTGAGGCGGAGGGAGTATATTATTTCTATTTAAGTAAGAATTATAATATTTAATTAATATATTAAAATTAATTAGATATTCCTTTATTAAGTGATCATTGTACTTAAATATTAATTTAATTAT